>NW_006443120.1:1035716-1056767 GCF_000325575.1 Pteropus alecto
TTCAGCAGCAGTCGTAGAAAGGGCCACACATTGAGTTCTTCCACTATCATTATCATCATCAAAACTGACATTTTGCAAAACTGTATCGCAATTACTCAAAAAATTAAAAATAAAATCACCATGTGATCCAGCAATTCCACTTCTGGAATTAAAAGTAGGGTCTTAAAGAGATATTTCCACATTCATGTTCACTGTAGCATTATTCCTAATAGCCAAAAGAAATAGAAGTAGCTCGTGTCCAATCGAAGGATGAATAGCAAAGTATAACGTATACATATGATGGAATATTATTTAGGCTTAAAAAGGAAGAAAATTCTGACACCTGCTACAGTGCGAATGAACCTGGAGAACATTCTACTGAGGAAAATAAACCAGTCACAAAAGGATAAATACTGTATGATTTCACTTATATAAGATATTTAAAGTAGTCAAATTTGTAAAGAAAGAATGATGATTGCCAGGGATTAAAGAAAATGAGTATTTAATAGGTACAGAGTTTCAGTTTTGCAAAATGAAAAACCTTCCAGGGATGTTGGTTGCACAACAATGTGAATGTACTTAATGCCACTGTACTATATACTTAAAAATGATTGAATGGTAAATTTTATATTATATGTACTTTAATATAATTTACATAATAATAATAAACAGACTTTAAAATATTGTTAAAGAGTAACATTTTGCAAATGAGCATACTAGGTGTCAAAAATGGGTTTTCATTGGTAAAACTAGTGACTTAAGTAGCATGACAAATATCAGAAATTCTTTTATTGGTGAAATTAAAGGTATTCAGTGTATGTAGATTCACTAAAATTGCTTAGAAACACTCCCATACTTGCATGAAGGGCAGAAACTAGCACGTGGCCTGAATAGGATGCCTCTAAGTGATACACATGAAGTCTGGCCCTGGTCAGTGCAGGGTGCAGTCTGGAAGCACAGAACCCACCTCTAGGATGCACAGGGCTCGCCTGGACAGACACTTTGTGGTTGGAACCTCTAAAAGGCCGAGAACTGGGGCTTCATTGAGTTGCAGAAAAGATTTATAAACTGTTTTGTACCTGCTTGGGATGAACTTGAGGCTAATACATGTCTGTATAGAAGCATTTCATACTAACCTGATAGCGAGTATGTGAGGAACAGACATCGCTCACCACCCTCAACATGTAGGTGATTCTTTACCAAAATAAAGCTAAAACCTATGAAGAGGGCCTGATTTACTGTGACACCAGTGATGTGTCAGCTTTAAGGATCGTATTCTCAGGCTCTGTATCTAATTTGCTAATCACAGTTTTGTAGTCTTTATCTTAAAAAAATACTCCCAAATTGAATATATTTCAGGCTCAATAATACTTGGCCAGGCTTCCGGCTGGAAAATGTAAGTTGGCTTGGGTCATTACCAACATAGGTTAACTAGAGGTAGTAATCTGGTGCTCTCTCCTCTTTTCTCTTCTTTCTTTGGACCATTTCCCCTTCCTCAACCCATGAGAAGATTAGGGGTAAAACGTGACCTAAGTTCCAGGTAAGATGCTCTGTGTCAGCTTTGTGGAACTAGGTGTGCCCTTCAGGACTAGATAAGATGTGGCTGGGGAAGAGGAGGAAGGAGCCATGGAGAGTGTCCAGGTGAGAACAATAAAAACCTCTGGCACAGGGTCAGTCACCTGGGGACAACTGGTGACATATGTCAGTCACCTGAATGGGGTTAAGGAGCATGGAGATCCTCTGAGGTGATGGGAGATATAGAGAGCCCTAACTATGGTGAAAACAAACCTAACCAACTGAGAGTTTCTCTATGAGCTAGACATGGTGGTGCCACTTTCACACACAGGTTAAAATTATAAGAATGCTACGAAGCAGCATTACTGGGCATAGTAAAGAAATCAGACAACTAGTAGAAATTCAGTCTTTGGAATTGGGTCTGAGTTCAAATCCCTGTTCCATCACTTAGTCACTGTGCTCTTTGGCAAATCAGTCAACATTTTATGGTTTTAATTCCCTCTTCTGAGAGAGGAAGAAATAGTAATTACTTTTTAGGATTATTTTATGTTTTAGGTGAGAATGAAACATGTGAAGTGCCTGCATGTAGCAGCTACTGGATAAATATCAGTAATTACTACCAAGATGCGCTGGAATGCTTTGCTTTTTGGAAGCTATACCAGTAGACAGTAGTTAGGGTGGGATCATGACGACGGAAAAGTCTGCTTTGCTTTCCATAGTTAAGTTACTCAACCCTTTCATTAGGCATTATTTCACTGCGTCACAAACCCAGAACTTTTTATGGGGCTGGAAAAACTGCATTAAGTATTTTTAGTTCAAAATTAGACCTCTATGTTTCTATTATTAAATTTCCTTACTTGGAGTTTGGACCCAATTGTGTGTATTTCTTTTCTACCATCTGGCATCTCTTCCAGCTTTTATAAGCCAGAACCTGACCAAGCCTCTTGGCCATCACCACTGCAACCTTATTTCTGGGTGGGTGTGGATTTTAGGCTAGAACTTTCTTATGCACTACCTCTTTCCTGTTTTATGTGTGTGTGTGGCTACCTGAGATTCCACAAGCAGTTGCCAGGAACCAGGTTACGATCATTCGAGACCAGTAAGCAATGAGCCAGAGATAGGTGAAAGGATTTCTTCTAACCTCCCCAGAAGCCCTGGCAAGAGTACAGCAACCCTAAGACCAATCTACTCCCCTCTATCCCATGTCCTCCCAGAGATATAAAAAGGGGAGCACAGATTGTGAGGTTATACTGGCCTGGGTTTAATCCCCAGTTGCATCATTTAAAGCTGTGTGATTTTGGTCAAAACACTTAAGCTTTCTGAGCCTTATTTACCTACTTGTAAAATGAAGAAAATTGATTCCAGTGAAGATTAAATAAGCTGTAATATGCCTAATAAATACAGTTATCTAAAGAGAACATATCCATGCTAGCTTTTATTATCAAGAATATTCTATACTCTTCCACAATGGGTGCCTGCTTCTCAGTTCCTTTTAGTACTGCTCTCACAAGCAAACCACCACTGAGTTGAAGCTTGAAAGTTTGGGAACTGCAGTGACAATAGAGGATGGGTTAATGACAACCAGAGGACTATGTACCATGAGTATGGCACAAGGAGCTAAAGAACTGATATGGTGGGAAGGGGCGAGGAGCACAGACAGGGTGTTGAGAAAAGCAGATGGTGCTTATTTCACCCTTTCATCTGGAATTGGTTAAGTCACTCTGCAGCCACACTGTTCTTCAAGTCCTGCTAGCATAGCATGGGCAACTATTTCAATTGTAGCTTAACAAGTAATAGTTGCACAACTAGCAAAACTGACTTTATAACACAGTCCATGGAGAAAGAACTATTTTCTATTTTTCTCCTTTGTAAAAATGTGTCCTGTGATATTTACCAACTCCAGGCAGTGCAGAGGTGTCCTGATCTGGGTCTGTCAGGGCTGCCTTCCTGGAACAGCCTAATGCAGATTTGTTTTTCCCTTTGGTGCCCAAACCTTCATTCCAAAGTCAAGGAAAAAGTCAAACGACCTATAATGGATCGGAGGTAGCAACAATAATGGGAATATGCCTGAATCGCTTTTCATATTCTTTTAATTTCAATGCTATATTCTTTTCTCTCTGGCTATGTCTCTGAAATAATTTGAAAACTTATTCCTTTGCTTTTGCCTTTCCCAGTGTCAGACCTTTCCCAGTATCTATGGAGAGCATTCGTATTAAGGAGGAAGGGGATGTGCCCCACTTTTCCTCTCTGCTTTTTGATTTCTTTCTGTTTGGGCCACAGAGGACATTGCAGGAAAGCAAAGATATTATTTTTTATTTATTTATTTTTTTTGCTTCACCCATTGAATATTCATCAGGTGATGGATTCTACCTCAACAATCAGCCAAGGGAATAAAAATAGTTTGCAGCCAGCTCTCTGCCACAGATAGAACTCTCAAGCATTGTAAGGTAGAGTTTTTCCTACAAGGTAAGGTTACGACAAGCAGCTGTGATTTCCCCAGACATAGGCCCGTGCTCAGAGCAGACGCCTGTCAAATCAGCCCCCACTAAGTGGCAAGAGTGATCTCACTTCCTTTCCCTAAAGGTAACTGTCCTCATTACTCTCATTACTGAGCTGAGTGAACCTTGGGTGCATAATAGAATTCTTTTTAAAATATTCATCATATGACAGCTGATATTTCAGCCGTATTTCTAGTAAAACTACATTGGGAAAGGGAAGGTAAGAAGCAAAGCTCAATTAACTTAGTATTTTGCTCACCTTCTGAAACTACTTTTTAAGTCCAAGTCATTAAAAATTCATGAAACCATGTAACATGTTATTCTACTGTGAGCTCTCTGAGCAGGACAGAAGTGGCCACTAATGCACTAGTTGCCCTTCTTGCATACACAGCAGCAGCTGGAGAATCTTCTTTCAGAAATAAATGGAAACTCTCATCATTCCCTGCTACCATCCCAAGTGTATCACTTTGTGCAAGAGGAATCTACATCCCTTTCCAAGCTCTTCGTGGGTCTTAAAAGCAGGCAGACCAGCTTTTTTATGGATTCCAGAAAAAGAGGAAGCCGTGGGTACACAAAAACCCACTTGAAACATGGAGAGTGAGAAAACTTGGAGATGGACACACTTGAAGCCACGTGCTAGTGCTGCCACTTCTCTGAGCTTCAGTTTCCCCGTATATAAAATACACATAGAGTCACAGTGCAAGGATTAGGAATAGCATAGAGAACATACACTACAGAGCTTGTAGCACATCATTGATACTAAATGAAAGGCCTTCCCCATCATGAGAGCAGTACATACTGAGTGGTATGTAGACCACACACATGACACTGTATCACCATAGGCTGCCAACTTGTCCACTGCCCTAATAATGTGCAGACTCCCGAGGTAAAGACCTGTGTCTTGTTCACCTCAGTGCTCAACCTTATCTGGTACATAGAAAAGACTCAATAAAACTCTTAGAAGATAATTATGGTTAATCTACTATAATTATTTATTATTTCTTTATTATTACTCTGTTAATGATTATAATATTTAAATATATAAGAATTATAAAGTGAATGCAAACTAGTCATACTAATATAATAATTATTTATAGTCTTTTTGTGGGAGAAAATAACATTTTTTAAAATAATTTTTTATTTTTTGATTATAATTGACATACAATATTATATAAGTTGCAGATGTACAACATAGTGATTAGACATTTATATAACTTACAAAGTGATCACTCTAATAAATATAGTACCATCTGACACCATATATAGTTATTAAAATATTATCAACTATATTTCCTACTGTGTACTTTACATCCCCATGATTATTTTGTAACTGACAATTTATACTTCTTAATCCTTTCCCTCCTTTCACCTGACCCACCAATTCCCCCTCCATCTGGCAACTTTCCAAATGTTCTTCATATCTCTGAGTTTGTTTATGTTTTGTTTGTTTCTTTATTTTGTTTGTTTTTTTTAGATTCCACATATAAGTGAAGTCATATAGCATTTGTCTTTCTCTGTCTGACTTAATCCACTCGACTCAATGCCCTCTAGGTCCATCCATGTTGTTGCAGATGGCAAGATTTTTTTTTTTTTTTTATGGCTGGGTAATATTTAATTGTACATATGTACCACCTCTTCTTTATCCATCTAGCCATGGATGGACACCCCGGTGTCCATCATATTTTGGCTATTGAAAATAATATGGCAATGAACATATAAATGCACATGTCACTTCAAAGTAGTGTTTTGGGTTTCTTCAGATAAATACCTGGAAGTGAGATTACTGAGTCCTTCTTTGTCTCTAGTTATAGCCTTTGTTTTAGTCTATTTTGTCTGATATAAATATTACTACTCCAGTTTTTTGTTTGTTTCTCTTTTCATGAAAAATCTTTGTTCATCTCTTTTCTTTGAGGATCCTTATAAACAGGATTTTGAACTTTGTATCTGGTAGATTGCTTGTCTCCATTTTGTTTAGTTGTTTTTCTGGAGCTTTGTTCTGTTCTTTCATTTGGAACATGTTTCTTTGTCTCTGCATTTTGACTGCTTTCCAGTATTTGTTTCTATTTATTAGGAAGACCTGCTGTATCCCAGTCTTAGTAGAGTGGCCTTATGTAGTAGGTGTCCTGTGGGGCCCAATGGCACAGTTTACCTGGTCACCTACCCCAGGTGTTCCAAGTGAGTCCCTTTTGTGGTTGGTGTGTGTCCTCCTGTTGTACTTGAGCCATGATTGCTGTTTGCACAATGAGGGGAGGGATTGACCTTTGAACTGATTGGTTATGAGGACTGGTCATGAGTACAGTGGAGGTGCCCTTGTGTAGGCATTGATCCTATAGAATCAAATTTGCTCTAGCAGGGCTCTGGTGTCTACCTAGTCTGTCCTTTACGTGTGCTGTTTGTGGTGGTGGTTGTGTGATTCTCTGGTGTGGTCTGAAGCTAGCCATTGGGTGTGTTGGTTCTGGACCCTCTTGGAATGGGGCTCTGTAGCAGGCCAAAGTCAGTGCTGCCCATGCCCTGTATGGGGCACATGGGTATGGAATCATCCTATCTTTTTTTTTTTTAATCCCTGTTCCTCCTACCAGTCTCATCCTGGCTTCTTCTGT
Organism: Pteropus alecto; assembly: GCF_000325575.1. Taxonomy (NCBI): domain Eukaryota; kingdom Metazoa; phylum Chordata; class Mammalia; order Chiroptera; family Pteropodidae; genus Pteropus; species Pteropus alecto. Next base: position 1,042,309 of record NW_006443120.1, read on the forward strand.
ATACATTTAGTTATAAGACTTCTACTCAGCTAGACTTCAAATGATTCTCAATGATAGTTATTCCATAGTTTAGTTGTAATTTTGATGGTTTTGAGAGGAAGCAAGCACAACGAGTACCTATTCTGCCATCTAAACTGGCCAATTGTCATCAACATAATAATTTTTAATCAATATTTTAACAAGAAACTGACCAAACTAATTGTTCTTTAAATTACTATTGCTGCCTGGTCCTAGGCAAGCATAGATTTCACTTCAGAAGAGAACAACTAAAAACAAAAACTGGCCCTTTAAATATTGTCTAAAAATGATTGGATAATTGCATCCTAGTTACTAATGAATATTTGTCCATAGCTCCTAACCCATGCCATAATTTAAAATTTTTCAGTTTGTTTGTCATTTCTCGGTTTGCTGAGGTTTGGTTTTACCTCTGCATCCAAACATTTAGAATCTTATTCGACCTGATCCAAGCCACTCTGGTCTAGAAACAGGCCTTGAAATCCAGCCAGACTGCATTTTTATGCAATATTTCTAGTACTTCTGCTTTCAAAACAAGTTGGTGGAAAGAAAACACTAGACAAGCCCTATTGTGGTATTCCAGAACTTTCCCATTACAGCCTGAAAACTTGGGTCTTATTCAATGAATTGTGAGATACAACTAAGAAAAATAAACATAATACTTTTTAACATTTGTCTAACATTTTATGGTCTGTGTGTAGCTAGTATTTAATGCACTTTATACATACTATCTATTGAATCCTCTAAACAACCCTGTGAAAAAGGAATGTTCTCCTTTTTGCAAAGAATTCTTTTACAGGGAAGTAAGTGTGCCAAGCCCAGGTTCTTGGGGGTTTTTTTTTGTTATTGTTTGTTAGTTTGTTTTTGTTTTGTTTTGTTTTGTTTTGTTTTTGTTTTAGGACAAATTTTATGGCTACCATAGAATTTTATCATCGGTACATGATTAGTTCTGAATACAATACCTTTTTCAGACTGCACAGGGAGCTCAGGATCAAGAAGTCATTATGAGAAATATAGGTAGGCTTCAGAGGCAGAGGGAATCATTTTTATTGATATAATCCTAATAGTTTAACATAAAACTAGGATACCAAACTCATCATTGTATTTACAGACCCAAATCATAGAATTGCCCCAACATCTAGATATTCTCTCCCACTGATTATAGAGTGAAAAAGATAAGTTACCCCCAAGATTCTAATTTTAGTTATTACATAGCATGTTATCTTATGTACTCATCTGGGAAGTGTGTGGGGGTAGGGGAAGCAGGTAATGTGAGCTCTGCCATGAAGAATAGGGTCAGAAAGGCAATAATTTGACAAAGGCAGAGCTGTGACTATAGCTCAGGGCTCTGATTCCTGGGTCTATGCTATTTCTCTGTATCATACATATTCTATATATGTTATAAATATTATTACACTATGAATACCATTAAAACACCTTGTTTTTTAAAAAATCAATTACAGAAGTTTAGGTATACCATATATCATTAAAAGAAGTAGCCTAGTTTAAGTCATCTTATAGTGTGTTCCATGTAATTACAGTGCATTTTATCTGTACCTTGAAGTGAAACAACAGTTAAGCAATGTTGATACTAGGCCTATACCCTTAAACTAAATAATGAATAACAATTTACATTGACTACAAATTAAACAAATTAATGAAGATTGAAGGAGCTGGTATATTCCAGGCCTCAATAAGTTTAACCTCTTATTCAAGAGGCACAATTGTGTAGTAGTTAGTCACAGCTCTGAATCCAGACTGTCTGGATTTAATCCTTATATCTACTCACAGGTTCCTATGTTGGGTAGTTAAACTCTCTGTCTGTTTTCTCATCTGTGAAATAGAGATATTAATGTTACCTACCTCATGTAAGTGTTGTATTACTGAATTAAATCATGCAAAGTCCTGGAATAGTCTTTAGCACATAGTAAGCACAATATAAACTTTTGCTATGAATATTGAGTACATTGATCCTCTAAATAAGTAATCACTGCCTTCTCGTTTTAGGCAGAGACATGATGATCTCTGTTGCTTATATGTGCATATTTTTTATCCCCAGTGAGAATATACATTCTCTGAGGGCAAAGGTGGTTTTTCATTAATTCGGTCCCCCAAAATGCCTAGCAAACTGGCAGGTAATTAATAAATATTCATAGAATTTTAAAATCTTATACTGCCACATATCGACTCAAAAATCTCCAATGATTTCTGTTGTCCAGAAATCAAATCTGACCTTCTCAGCAAGGCAGCTAGGTCTCATGAGGCATGATGTTTCTTGATCCAATTCTGCACCAGCTGGTTCACTCACCCAATCCTAAGCATGAGAAGCAGTTCCCACCTTTGCTTAGTTTTCTTCCTAGACCTGAGTATGCTTCCTCCTGTGCTCCTGTTTTCTTTTTGTAGTGTCTGTCTGGCTTTGGTTTCAGGGTAATGCTGGTCTTGTAAAATGAGTTAGAAAGTGTTTTCTTCTCTTCAAATTTTAGAAAGTTTGAGAAATTGATATTAATTTGTGTTTAAATGTTTGGTAGAATTTATCAGTGAAGCTATTAGGTCCAGGACTTTTTCTGTTAGGAGATTTTTTTTTTTAATTACTGATTTAATATTTTTCTTAGTTACAGATCTATTCAGACTGTCTATTTCTTTGTGATTTTATATTTCTAGGAGTTTGTCCATTTCGTTTAGGTTATCCAATTTGTTGGTATACAATGATTTATAATACTCTTATAAATATTTTTGCTTAGCTTATCTACCTAAAGATTATTTTGTTGGTCTTTTCAAAGAACCAATTTTTGGTTTCATTAATTGTCTGTAATTTTTTTTTCTCTTATTTATCTCTGCTCCTTCTGCTAGCTTTTTATTTAGTTTGTCCTTTTTCTAGTTCCTTAAGTTGTAAAGATAGGTTGCTAATTTGAGATCTTTCTTGTTTTTAACTATGTCTTTATAGCTACAACCCCTCCCCCTTTAAAATGCTTTCATTGTGCCCCATAGGTTTTTATATTTTATTTTCATTCTTCTCTAAGTATTTTGTAATTTCCCTTGTAATTTCTTATTTGATTTTGCTTTATTAAAAGTGTGTCATTAATTTATACAGTTTTGTGAGTTTTTCAGTTTTCCTTTTGTTGTTTATTTTTTATTTCATCCCATTTTATTCAGAAAAGATACATTATATAATGCCCATTTCTCAAAGTATATTGACATGGGTTCCAGTCAAGACAGTGAAGTAGGAAACATAGAGTTTGCCTCCTCTCATGACCACATCAAAATTATAAAAAAAAAATAGAACAATCATGATTGAGAATTGCCTGAAGTCGAGCTTAATAGAAATCCTGTAACTAAGAAAACACAGAAAAAGCCAGGATGAGACTGTTAGGAGGAGCAGAGATACAAAATGGGCTAATCTCACATCCACATGTGGCAGTGGAGGTGTCCCAGCCCACAACAGGTTCTCTGGTCCAGGTTTCCAGTGCTAAAAAGAGAAGTTCCCAGTGAAAACCAGTCTACATTGTGGCTGAGTGAGAAGGAACCCTTTTGGAGTCCCAGATGTTCCTCTTACAGGGACTACACACAGACTACCCATTGGTGGACTCACTTTCTCTGAGCTCCAGCACTGGGAGAACAGCTCAAAAGGTGCCAGGGACATACAAAAAGGAAATAAACTGTCTGTCTTCAAGGCAAACAGAACAAAGCTCCAGAAAAACAATTAAACAATGAGATGAGCAATCTACAAGATATAGAGTTCAAAACACTAGTTATAAGGATGCTCAATGATCTCAGTGAAAACTTTAACAAAGATAGAAAAACATAAAAATAGAGATAGAAATCATAAAATGTACCAATCAGAAATAAAGAATGCAACAACTGAAATGAAGAATACATTAGAGGGAATCAACATTAGACTAGATGAGGCACAGGATTGAATCAGTTATTTGAAAGTGAAGGTAATAGAAAACACTTAATCAGAACAGCAACAAAAAATAAACATCCAAAAAAAAAAAGTGAGGTTAGTTTAAGAGTCCTCTGAAAAAAAATCAAGTGTACCAACATTCACATCATAGGGGTACCAGAAGGAGAAGAGAGGGAGCAAGGAATTGAAAACCTATTTGAAGAAATAATAATGAAAAATTTCTTTCCTAACCTGGTGAAAAAAATAGACATACAAGTCCAGGAATCACAAAGGGTCCAAAACAAGATGACTCCAAAGAGGCCCACACCAAGACACATCATAATTAAAATGCCAAAGGTTAAATACAAGGAGAGAATCTTAAAACAGCAAGAGAAAAACATCTAGTTACCTACAAGAGAGCTTCCATAATATTGTCAGCTGATTTTTCAATAGAATCTTTTCAGGCCAGAAGAGATTGGCACAAAATATTCAAAGTGATGAAAAGCAAGGATTACTCTACCCAGCAAGGCTATCATTTATAATCAAATAAAAGATAAAGAGTTTCCCAGCCAGAAAAAAGCTAAAGGAGTTCATTACCACCAAAACTGTAACAAGAAATGTTAGACACTTTTTTAAGAGTAAAAAGATAAAAATGATGAAAAAATATGAATAATAAAATGGCAATAACTATTTATTTGTCAATAATTACTTTAGATATAAATGGATTAAATGCTCCAATGAAAAGACATAGGTTAACTGAATAGATAAGAAAACAAGACCCTCATATATGCTACCTACAAGATACTTCAGATTGAAAGACCTACACAGACTAAAAGTAAAGGGATGGGAAAAGATAGCTCATGAAAATGGAAACAAATAAACAAAAAGCTGGGATAGTAATATTTATACCAGACAAAATACGCTTTAAAACAAAGACTATATCAAGAGACAAAGGAAGACGTAGTAATCCTACTTCTGGGTATTTAACTGAATGATCCCAAATACTACTTTGAAGGGATATGTGCTTTCATATGTTCATTGCACCATTATTTACAATAGTCAAAATATGGAGGCAACCTGGCTATCTATCAGTGGATGAATGGATAAAGAAGAGGTGGTACATATATACAATGGAGTATTACTCAGCCATTAAAAAGAACTAATTCTTACCCCTTGCAACGTCATGAATGGATCTAGAGGGTATCACGCTGAGTGTAGTGAGTTAGGCAGAGAAAGATAAATGCCATATGATTTCACTTATATGTGGGATCTAAAGAACAAAACAAACAAACAAACTGTAACAAACTCATAGATACAAAGAACATTTTGATGGTTGCCATATGGGAGGGGGTTTAGGGGACTGTGAAAAAAAAGAAGAATGGATTAAGAAGTACAAATTGGTAGTTACAAAATAGTCGCAGGAATGTGAAGTATAGTGTAAGGAATATGGTCAATAATATTGTAATAACTATATATGGTATCAGATGGATACTATATTTACTGGGGTGATCACTTCATAATCACTATGATGTACACCTGAAACTAATATAACATTGTATGTTAACTGTAACTGAAAAATTTAAAAAATTTTTCAAAAATATATATTGACACAATATATGGCCTAACATATGACCTATCGTGAAAAACATACCGTGTACCCTTGATAAAAATGTGTATTCTGTTGTTGTTGGGTGGTGTTCTACATATGTCTGTTAAATCTAATAGCTTATTGTGGTTTTTGTTTGTTTGTTGTTTATTTGTTTGTTTTGACTTATGAATGTTTTTATAAGGGATTGTTTGGGAAATGGCACTGTGGATGGTTATGCCCCACCAGGGCACTGTCCATTCTAATCTCCCTGGAATAGCTTCTGGAGCTTTTTCTTTTTCTTGGAGCTGCCTCTTCAGGTCCACTGCTGAGCAGTTCCTCCTTAAAGAGAATTTCCTCTTTTTCTTGGGGACACTCCTGTTTCCTGCCTCTTCAGAGTCACTAACTGGTTCCTCTTTGGAGAAAGATTTCGTCCTCTTGGGAAGACTTCCACTGCTAGCTGTTTCTTCTAAATCACTACTAATCAGCTCCTCCTTGGAAAAAGATTTCTTTTTGGGGGGTTTGGCTAAAGAGACAGGTGGGATATTAAAACATATTTTAATATCTCACTCACAATAATAAATAATTTCCTTTTGTGTGTATTCTATAGCTATTTTATTTATAGTTACCCTAGAAATTACATTTAATACTCTAAAATTATAATACTCTAATTTAATTTTATAACTTGAATTCCAATAACATACAAAATCTTCCTTACAACTCTGGCTCCACCCCCTTTTCATTGTTGATGTCCCAAAATTACATCATTATGCATCCTCTGCCTAAAAACATTAGCTAACAATTCTTTTATGTGCATTAGTCTTAAATTATTTAGAAAACAAGATTGGAAGTTACAAACCAATTACAGTACTACTAGCTTTAATACTAATGATTATTTTTTTAATGTATTAATCTCTTAAATCACGTAGAAAACAAAAAGTATATTATTGTAACAATAATACTAGATTCATAATCGCCCCTATATTTATCATTTTGAAGTCTTTATTTCTCCATAAAGCTCCAAATTACTGGCTAGTATCCTTTCACTTTACTTTAAAGGCCTCCCCTGAGCATTTTTTGCATGCCATGTCTACTGGTCACGAACCACATCAAATTTATTTATCTGAGAATGTCTTAATTTCTCCCATAATGTTTGAAGAACAGTTTTTACTAGATATTGAATAATTAGTTAACAGGATTTTCTTTTAATTTTAGCACTTCGAATATATTATCCCACTGTCCTCTGGCCTCCAAAGTTTCTGATAAGAAATGGCAGATAATATTATTGAGGATCTCTTGTATGTGATGGTATCCTTCTCCCATTTTGCCTTCAAGACCTTTGTGTTTTGCTTTTGAAAGTTTGATTATAACGTGTCTCACTGTGAGTCTTTTTGAATTCCTCTTAACTAGAGCTCATTGAGATTCTTGGATGTTTATGTTCATTTCTTTCATAAAATTTGAAAAATATTTAGCCATTATTTCTTCCAATATTCTCTCTGTACCTTTCTCTCTCATTTATTCTTCTGGGACTCCTACAATGTTCATGTTGACTTCTTTGATGATGTTCTATTGATACTTTAGGCTCTGTTCATGTTTCTTCAATCTTTTCTTTCTGTTTGTCAGATTCAATAATTTCCATTGTCTTATCTTTAAGTTTATTGATTCCTTCTTCTAGCTGCTCAAATCTGCCTTCGAATCCCTCTAGTCAATTTTTTTGTTTTAATTATTGCACTTCTCAGCTCCAGAATTTATTTTTTGTTTCTTTTTAGGTTTTCTGTTTATTGACATTTTCATTTTGTTCACACATCATTTTCTTGACTTTCTCCATATCGTCCTTTAGTTCTTTGATTACCTTTAAGAAAATTGTTTTAAGTCCTTGCCTAATAGATCTGCCATTAAGTCTTTCACAAACAGTTTAGTTTCAATTGATTTATTTTTTTCCTTTCAATGAGCCATTCTTTTCTATTTCTTTGTATGCTGTGTGATTTTTTGTTGAACACTAGATATAGGAATTTAATAATGTGGTAACTCTGGAAATCAGATTCTTCCTCTTCCCCAGAGTCTGCAGGACTTTGTTGTTGTTGTTGTTGTTGTTGTTGTTTGGTTTTTTTCAATTGTCATAGTCTATCTCTGTGCCAAGTATAAGCCTGAGGTGTAAACTTAATGTCTTCTCAGATGTTTTCTGAGCCTTTCCCTGTATTCGTGTCATAATTTTCTATTTTTTCTTATATATGCAGTTCCTTTTAATATTCTAGTTTTTACTGTCTGGACTCCAAAAGAGAAAAAAAGCAAAAAAATAAAAAATAAATAAGGGAAAAGTGGAAGAGCACAAGATTATTAAATCCCCTGGAACTCACTTCAGCAGCCTGAAGAAGGGGGCTTGCTACAATGGGGGAAAATGAAACAACTATAACTGTCTATACCTCTGTGATCAGAAGCAGCAATCAATAATCACAACACAGATTCCCAATATTTATAGGACAAGGTCATTTTTGTTTACCTTGGCTCCCATAAGCTGTGTGCAAGATGCTCCAGAAACATGTTCACAGCAGCCTGCTCTGTGGCTAGTGGTGAGGTATGGGTAGCTACTACTATTCTAAGAGCTGGAATTGATTTAAAATAATCTCAGTTTACCAACCAAGTCATCAATGCTTCAACAGAGTCTGGAGTTCCAATATGGGTACATCAGACAGATTCTGCCAATGCAATTCTTGTTTAGGTAGGGAGACATATTCCTGATGTTTCCTACTCTGTCATCTTCCCTGAATTCTCTCTAATGTTTATTTTTCAGCTGACTATCTCCTTGATAAATTATTAGTGGGGGGGGGAGCACAGACATTTTCCATCTTGATCACTATTTGGAGCCCCAGAATAGTTCCTAGCACATATTAGAGGCTCAGTATATTAGTTATCTATTGCTGGGTAAAAGTATTCTTCCCCCAAAACTTGCTTGCTGAAAACAAAAATAATTAATTATCTCTCATGGATTCTGTGGGCCAAGAACTCAGGAGCAGCTCATCTAATGTTTTTGGCTCAGGTATCCCTAGAGGTTGCAGCAGGTGTCAACCGGGATCACAGGGACCCGAAGACTCTACAAAGCTGAAGGATCCACTTCTAATGTAGCTCATTCAACTGGCTGGCAAGTTTGTTCTGGTTTTTGACAGGAGGCCTCAGTGCTTCTCACGTGAACCTCTCCAGAGGGATGATAGAATGTTCTTTCAGCAGAAGGCTAGATCCCCCCAGATGAGCAATCCAGGAGACCAAAGCAGATGCTGCAATGTTTGTTATGACCCACAGTGTCTAGGATGCTGTCTGTTACAGTCAATAGAAAATTGTTTTTGGTTGAGTGTCTTCTCTTTAACTAGTTTATATGTTCTTTGAAAGAAGAAACTGTCATATCTTCCTTGTAAGATCTTGCATAGTTTTTTTTTTACCTAGTAATTACTCAGATCTTTAATGTATTCAGAATTAATAGAAAGATATTTGCTAGTAAATTTTCATCAACCAAATCATAACTTAATTTTTAGAGTTTCATTGGACAATTATTTTATTCAGATGAATAATGTTTGAGTAAATAAAATGCCCATTTTCAAAATTCTTTAAACAAGCTGGGAATTTGATAGACACTATCAGAAACAAGTTGCATACAATCTCATTTAGCTACCAAGTGTATCACTTTATGATTTTCTTATTTAAGTGTTATGTCTACATGTTTGAGGTTTTCATTTGCTTGTTTTGGCATAAACTCAGTGTTTCTAGACCACCGATACTCCTAAAGACCAAAATTAATTGCTAGTTTTATAGTTTTATGTCCCTAAATGATAGGAAAACAAGATTGTTTCAAATTATGAATTAAATTATTAATTAAAGTACAAAATGATCTGTTGTTTGTAGTTACTGAAGTGATGGCAACTTGTCTTAGCAGAGGGAGGAAGAGCAATCAGAGCAAGGGAGAAAGTCCTATGATGCTAAGAGTGAATCAACAATCCAGACAGACAAATAAAAGTGTTCTGGGTCTTTTGATACCAGGTAATATACAAGTCAAGCCTGGAAAAGGGAAAAGGAGCCTCTGTTAAGAGAGTGGCAGCTTTGTTATGTCAGCTCTTCACACATTTGCACAAGGATGTCTCAACATGTCTTCAGGAATAGAGAATGCTTTGTCCCTTTGGGTCACGGCTTTGTTGGTTGTTGAAGTTAGATGATATCATTAAGCATCCCAGAGTTGCTGGAATGGAGAGCACAAAAATCTAAACTATAACGCTACCAAAAAGACTTATTTCCATGTCCTTTATGACTATCACATCCCTGCACACACATTGCTTGAGATCACAAATTTGGGTGCCATGTTTGCTGAAGCAGAAGGAACTGCACGGCTATTATAATTGAGTAGAGGTCCTGAACTGTTCTTTAAAGTTTTTGTTGTTTCTGAAGACTTAAGACCATCTTAACAAATACTTTCTCCCATCTCGAAATAGATAAATATCTAATTCCATTTATTTAAATTATCACATTCCCCATTTTGTTCAATCCGAACTTATTCTAATGCTAGAATTTGTGAATATTGATAAATAATTCATAATTTAACATTTAGGTACATAATTTCTATCAATTTACTTTTAAACTCTATATTAGCTTTCTTTGAAATGAATTTCAGTTTAGGTATAGTAAAAAAGCATTTGATAGGGAGTCAAAAAACCTAAATCCAAATACCAAATTTGCTACATATTTTTCTTGCAATCATGAATTTATCACTTAACTTCTCAGAGTATCATCTCAATTCCATTCTATGTAAGTGAGGATAATCCTATTGCCCTCTGTACTTCAGATGATTGATGTGAAAATCTAGAGCATTATGTAAAAGCTCCTAGTAACAGAAGTGTTTTACAAGAGTGATATATGTTAATATTTTTGTCTTACACCTAAGATACGGAAGCACAATGCTTTCATTCACATCCAATGTGTCCTATGTTTTCTACTACCACCACCACCACCACCACCACCACCACCACCACCACTTAACCCTGAAAAGGTAAGTCATCATGTTAATTGATCTTTTATAAGTTTCTGATTTTATAGATATAAGTCCATGGTTCAAATAATTTGACCCTGGTGTAGACCGTCAGCTAGTGATACCCCTTCAAAGCCTTGGTCATAATACATTACTAACGATTTGAGAGGGTGGAAATATATATATATATAAATTTAATTATAAAAATTTAGTGTTTAATTATCACAGATCCAGTTTTAATCCCAAATGATGTGAGATGAGACTGTTTTATAGCTCCTTCTTTCTCCATATCTAAATAATTTGATGAAGTTTTAGATTAATTAGAGATGTTTTCACTACTGTGAATGCGAAATGGTCTCAAGAAAAAAAAATGGACCCGATATCTAATTACCATCAAAAAGAATAAGTCAACAAAAGTAATTTAAAAAATCATAATTTGAGGCATACCATATTCATTGTTGAAATTAAATAGGTTAAAAAACTCCACACTAGTGGCTAGAGGCTAGTTTAGTTTCTTTGTGGTACATTGGGCAGTTAATTCCCAGTGTAGGGAGGCAGGATTACTCAAAATGAACTGTTCCACAAGAATCATGTCCAGTTTCTTCCATGCTCAGGCTGGCCAATTGGCAAGACTTCTCCCCTTGACATATTCCAGGCCTCAGTTATCTCTTCCATGATCTCTAGCATGGAACAGTTGTGTTTTAACCAATGAGGCAGATCCTATGCTGCTACATCAGGAAAATGTAGCCCCAGCCCAATTCCACAATAGAGTGAGAATGGCTTTTTCATCGAGGAAATATTCAGCTGGAGCTCCTCAGCCTTCACAAAGAAATATCAGCTTTGCCATCTGTGTGTCTGTGTCTGATAAATTAGGATGTCCCTTGAATCAGTGGCAGTGGCTCTGCCCTGCAGGCACTTGCCAAAGAATTCAGGCTTGAAATCTCTGCTCAGTGTTGCTAAAAGCCCATGAAAACAAATGATATTTCAGAAAGAAATTGTTTGAAGTCCCTTGCTTAGAGATCTACACAATATATTCCTATTGTAATTTAGTACCAAGAAAAAGTCTATTTCACCTGATAAATTGCCATGTTTTATTTTATCAGGAAAATGGAAATATAAAACACATCTGTGCCTTGGTAAAAATGTGTTTAAAGGTATATTCAGTGTTTAATATAAAAACAGCCTACAATATTAATTTCATTCCCCCTTCTCGCTCTATGGTGTTTAGTTTTTATTCAGATATTCCTAGTGTACATAAATGTAAATAGAAGGGAGCAGGAAAAGAGGAAGACCAAATATGAGAATGGATTGACTCCATAAAAGAAGCCATAGGCATGAGTTTACAGGAGCTGAGTAGGACTGTTGAGGACAGGATATTGTGGACAGCACTTATTCATAGAGTAACCAGAAGTTGGAGCTGAGTCAATGGCATATGACACACATGTAAATGTACACACACACATGCAGACATAATTGTCATCATCATTATGACAATCATCATACATTTTTAGAAGTGGGTAAATTAAATATAAATTACAAATAAATGTATCTTACAATTTCAAGCCTTTACCATACATGGTATAGTAAGGCCTGAAAACATAAGAACAATGTATATATTATTTGGGTTAAAAATATTCTGTTTCTCCTGAAAGCAAACTCTTAAACTTGACTTGACTAATTTCTACTTATTCTTCAAGAGTCATCTCTGTAGTCATCTCTAAGAAACTTTTCAACTACCCAGAACCCCAGCCATAGTCGGAACCTATGCCCTGTAGCCCATGGAGTCTTTTAGGACCTTGACTGTCGTCTGTTGTAACCTATGAGCCTCCTGAGAACCAGAAGCTCTGTCTTTGCTCTCATGCTTCAGTATCTAGTATAGGATCTAGCATATATAATAATGACATAAAAATGAATATAAAAATTCTTACATTTCTTCTCCTAACAGTAAGAAACAACTTTGTGAAGAAGATAATAGCTAGAGACCAAAATCTGGTTTTAAAACTTAAATTATAAAATTATATGCTGAAATCAAAGAGCTTCTTTGTATGTTGTTCAAACATCAATCTCAATCTTGTTCATTTGAAAAGGAAAATTGGTGTGATTATTAAGTACTACACACTTCATATTTTTAAACTGATGTTATCACTATATAGACATACATATATACATATATATGTATGTATATAGTAAAAAATATAGTGTAAAAGCTTGCTAACTGGAAAAAAATGAATTTTAAACATGATTATCTTTTTAATTTAGAAAACATTATGAAATTAAGTCTTTTGCAGAAACAAAATAAAAATATTCATGTTGGATTCTTTAAGAGATTGAACCTCACCTCGTTTCATTTTAAAATGAATATTTTGGCCAAACGTAATCTACAATCCAGTGTAGAATTATCCAACAGTCTTAATATTTACCAAAAATTAGAAGAAGCTTTGATCATAGGAAAACAGACACACACACACACACACACACACACACACACACACACACACACACACTGTTAGTGTGTTTGCAATTTGGTACAGCCACAATGGAAAATAGTTTGGAGGTTCCTCAAAAAATTTAAAATAGAACTACCTTATGACTCAGCAATTCCACTTCTGGATATTTATCCAAAGAAATCCAAAACACTATTTGAAAAGATACATGCATCCCTATGTTCACTGTAGTGCTATTTACAATAGCCAAGAAATGGAAGCAACCCTACGTGCCTGACAATAGATGGCCGGATAAAAAAAAGAGGTGGTACATATACACAATGAAATATTACTCGGCCATAAAAAATGAACTCTTACCACTTGTGGCAACATGGACTTAAAGGATATTATGCTAAGTGAAATAAGTCAAAGAAAGACAAATACCATATGATCTTACTTATATATTAAATCTAAAGAACAATGGAAACAAACAAAATAGAAACAGATTTATAGATACAGAGAACAAACTGCCGGTTGCCAGATGGAAAGGGGTTGGGGACTGGGTGAAAACCATAAAAAGATTAAGAAATACAAATTGATAGTTACAAAATTGTCACAGGGATGTGAAGAACAACATAGGGAATATAGTCAATAATATTGTAATAACTATGTATAGTGCTAGGTGGGTACTAGACATAATCAGAGGGAGCACTTTATAAATTATATAAATGCCTAACAACTATGCTGTATACCTGAAACTAATAAACAATATCATTGTTATTCCTATTTAAAAAAAAAAAAAAAGAAAGAAAACACACAGAGCAAATAGGCCATGGGAGAAAAGTGAGATGGTTAATAAAATCAGAAGATGAGATGCTAAGATTGTATTTATTTTTCCAAGCTTTTGATATTAGATATTAGCTAAATCATGAAATAGCTAAATCATGAAAGCAATTTAAATGGCCACTGAATGGACAAAGAGATAAAGGAAATATGTTATATACACATAATAGAAGAGAATTCAGCCTTTAAATAGGAAATTTTGACATTTGCTACAACATGAATGAACCTAGAGAACATTTTGTTAAGTGAAATAAGGCAAACATAGAAGGATAAATACTACATGACATGTCTTTTTGTGGAATCTAAAATAGTCTAACTCATAGAATTAGAGAGTAGAATAGTGGTTACCAGGGCTGAGGGGAGGGGGAAATGGGGAGGCATTAGTTTAAGGGTATAAACTTTCAGTTACGCAGGATAAATGAGTCCTATAAATCTGCTGTATAGCATAAAGCCTACAGTTAACAATACTGTATTGTAGACTCAAAATTTGCTAAGGAAATATATCTTATGTTAAGTGCTCTTAGCACAAAATAATAATAATAATAATAATAATAATAAGTTTAAGGGTAAACTTTCAGTTACGCAGGATAAATGAGTCCTATAAATCTGCTGTATAGCATAAAGCCTACAGTTAACAATACTGTATTGTAGACTCAAAATTTGCTAAGGAAATATATCTTATGTTAAGTGCTCTTAGCGCAC
>NW_006443120.1:1058813-1098328 GCF_000325575.1 Pteropus alecto
AGGAAGGAAGGAAGGAAGGAAGGAAGGAAGGAAGGAAGGAAGGAAGGAAGGAAGGAAGGAAAGAAGGGAAAAGAAAAGAAAAAGGAAGGAAAGAAGGTGGAAGAAAACTTTTAAAGGTGATGGCTACGTTTATGGCATAAAATATGGTGATGGTTTCATGGATGTATACTTATCTCCAAACTCATAAGTTATATAAAAAAATAAAGAATTTCAACATGTACATGCACAAACACATAAATATGCTTACACAAAAATAGATGCCCTGCTTCCCATTTATGAAAATTCATGTAGCCCTTCGTCGAGATCTAGTTTCTAGTTTCACAACTATAATGTTCTTGATTTTGAAGTCTACATCATAAGAGAAATAGAAGAGATAAAGATTTTTCTGCCATCTTAGTTACTACTTTGTTATTGATGTATCTTTCAAATGTGTTCACCTCACTCGAGGGATTAGTGGTGTTGGAGACTAACCTATCTGATGTTTGCTAAGGGACAGGAGTTTGAGCTTGGGGCAGAGAATTATCACTTATCAAAAGAAATGGAGGTGAAGACAGGAACTGGATTAGTACAAAGTCTAAAGATAGCATTTCAAAATGTCCTCAGAGCAGTCACTGCATACATCTCTTAGGTCCAAACTACATGTTTATTTAGATATTTTATAAAAATATGCATAGCATTTTATTCATGTAGATATGGTAATTAACATGTGTGATGAGAGAGAGGCTTTAATGTGACAGCTTTAGCTGAACTGAGTTTATGTGTAAAAGGAGACCTAGAAGTTGAAGAAAAGGTGCAGTTAGAAAAGATGGCCACGTGAATGGCACAAGAATTTGTCCTGAATCTGAACTTTTATCCCTGAAATAAGATAGAGAAAACACCACTCCCCTTACACGTTATAGCTCTAAAAATGTTGCCTTTTCTCTTTTATTTCTTGCTATATTTGTCTTCTTTCTGCTCTCCTCACATACCACCACCACCACCAACACCACTACCACCCCCATCACCATCATATACACACACATTTTACCAAAACATTACTTTTTGTCTTTGCTAGTCCATTGAGCTTCCTATCAAATTGCCAGTAGTCCTTTCTTCATTTTCCTCAGGGACAAAGAGCATGCAGCCGCCTGAGAAAGTCCATACAGGTTTACAGAGTAGGAGTGGATTGATGTATGTGCATATGCTATTTGTGTACGTGTGTATGCATTTATACATTTGTCTGTGTATGCATCTGTTTACGTATGTATGTGTGTGCATGCATGTGCATATGCATGTACATGTACACATATGTTGGGTGGGACATAATCAAGAAAGAGAGAGAAAAAGAAGAAAAAAGAGAAAGATTGCCTATATACTTGAGGAATTACTGACTAGATGAAATCAGCTCTTTCAACAACCCATCTACTCACTACCTACAATAAAAACAAAGTAAAATATGATTAAGGATGGAGGAATGTCTTTTTGCCTAAGGAGGGAGAAGCATAAGACAAAAAGTAAGCAAGCTAAAAGAAATAGATCTCTCCCTCAATTTTTTAAACCAAATTTAAAATGTACTGCCTATAACATTGGCTGTTTACAATGGCAATTAACATCAATTCTAGGCTCTAATTAACCTCAATCAACAGGTCTAAGTAGGTTAATTAAAGAGGATTTGGCTAAGCATGAAGCACAAAAATACAGCTGTCTCATTACAGAAAGTCACCATTTACCAAAGTTTTTCAATTTCTTCTTAGGTACAAAGCATATTGGAGGGTGTGGTGGGGTGAAGGAATTGTTCAGTGAACCTCCTATGGCCAGCCTCTTTTCAGATGTCTTAGCCAGTCACAAATAATTCAAATATTTTCTCCAGGTGATCTATAGTCATACCCATTCAGTCTTTTTTTGGAAACATGGGCCCATTCCTTTGTTTATTTTGCACTTATCCCATCCACCCCCGTTCTTTGATATCATAAACTTCTTCAGGGCACAGAGTCTATTTAATTCATTCTTGTCTCCTTAAAATCATTAAGCAAAGCGATTTGCCCAATTAATTGTTCTTTTAATTGGATTTTTATCAAAATGTACTTTTTTCTCAACACATCCCCAATCATAATTTAGATTCCGAGTATTTAGGATAAAACAGTCCAGATTCTGTGGGGAAGAGTGCCATCCCAGGCTGTAATTGACTCTCTGGTCCTTTAGTCCATGCCTGTTTACTTCCCACAATTGTTCTATTTCTGTCATTCACCGTGGGATCAAGGAGACCAATTTAGTCAACAATTTAGTCAAAGGTTCTGCATAATCTGCTTTCAAAAGAACTTATCGGTATGCACACTAGGAGTTTCATGCACAGAGGCCACTGCTATGGCTTCACAAAGTCAAACAGTTCAATTCTTATTCTTCATAGGTTCTATCATTATTGAATGTCTACTGGATACTGTGTCTAGATGAATAGATGATTTTTTTCTTTTCAGTAGAAGCATTTCAAGTTGCATGAGCATAGCTCCCTTCTCAATCTCAGATCCAAATAAGGCCCATCTGGTAGTTGGCACTCTGAAAGTGAATGTAAAGTCCTTTCTGGGCCTGAGCTCCGAGATCACAGAATCTAGATCAGAAGGGACTTTAGAAATCAGCCAGTTCAGTCTTCTCATTTTACAGAAGTGGAATAACCATGTGGGCCAGGCCACACCACTGGGAGCTTCACCTCAGCCCAGAGCTCATTCTTTGCCCCCACTGCTTCATTGGTTGATGAGGAGCTGCTATCACTCCATCAGAAACAAGAGTGCAGTGTCACACAGGCTTACTACAGATCCACAGAAAACATATAATTGCAGAATCCAGCTGAGTTATTAGGTATTCATTAGAGATTTGGTGTTGTCTGCACCCATACTAAAGAAGGAGAGAACTATCACATATAGATTGCCCACCCAGGACCAAAATCCATGCCAGGCACTTATTACTACATTTAATCTTAAAAACTAAAAAGTAAAAAAAAAAAAAAAGTAATTTTAACTCTTGTTTTTAGGTTTGAAAACTGTGGCTCAATTATTTGTTTCAAACCCATATCTCTAAATCCTACATATTAAACACCAATTGAGCTAGAAAATCAGGCAAGTTAGGCCAACAATTACATAAATGACCCTGTCTAACACTTTGACCAACTAAGTTATAAGGAGCCTATCATTCCGATTATGCCTGCTCTCTCCCTCCAATCTCTTGTTGTCCACTGTCCATTAGATATTTATATTTACTTTCTTCTTTGTTTTGAACCCAGTCTAAAATTTTCCTCATCATATGGCCTCTGAAAGTTCCCTTTCTCTTAACTTGCCTGTGACTATTTAAGGTAATTTTATTCTCTGGTTTCTTAGGCTAGAATCTCTGAGTCATCACTGGCTGCTTCTCTCACAGGTGATGCTGTCTATCCTGCCTTCTGTAGGGTCCTTCTACATCCCTATAGTCACTGTTAAAGCCTCTCTCTAGGTCAAGCAACTTCTTTCCCAAATCCAATGTATCCACTGAGACCAGATTATTCATCTTAATGACAACTTTCAACTTAAATATTACATTCTAGAATAGTGCAGTCCAACAGAACTTTCTGCGATGATGGAAATACTCTATATCTGCTCTGTCCAATATGGTAGCCACTGGCCATATATGGCTATTGTGCACTTTTGCATTGTGGCTGGTGTGACTGATTAACTAAATTCTTTTGCTATTTTATCTATTTTATTTTAATGGATTTAAATTTAAATAATCACATGTGGCTTGTTGTGACTATATTGGATAGTGTTGTTCCAGGCAAAATGATCTACTCACTATCCCTGGAATATGACTTGCTATTTGTCTGTTTTATTCACTGCTGAATCTCCATTGCCTAGATAAAATCTTGACATGTGGTAGGTTCCCAAGAAATATCTTTTAATGAACAAATTTGTCTCTTCCACCTGTCCATCTCTTTCCTATTATTCAAGCTTTGCTAACATTCATATTTTTCAAAAAATAGCACATTGCGGTATTATGTAATTCATCTGCCATATAAAATATAGTACAATTTTTATTTTTAAATGTGTTCTCATGTGTTTTGCTATAATTTTTCAAGTTTCTTGAGGGCAGAGGCCAAGTCATACGGCCTTTGTATTCCATAGCACCAAACAATGAACGCACATGTAGATAGTACTCAGTCATTATTCATTCAATGGGTAGACCATTTCCCCAGCTCAGTCCTCCCATTGAGATCTCAGGGTACTAGCACATGGCTTTCTTCTCAGCTCAGGCTCTGGCTCATTCTAATTCCCTGCTCCAGTGGAAACTGGAGAAATTCTACCAATAAGTCTCGATTCTCACACTACAAAATTGAACATCAGCTGGTCTCAATCCAGCAGTGGCTTCTCATTCATAGCATCCAGAGATGTTCTTGCTCACACTTTGTCCTGCTGCCCAAGAAAACACTAGAATTATGTAGAGAGGAGACCCATGGAATGGGTATCAAAAAAACCATATTGCCTCTCTTATTAATTATGTGACCCTAACCGTATTTTCTTAGCTATAGATTCAAAATAATCATAGTTGCTACACATAATCCCCTGGCTGTTGTGAACTAATACATGTGGAAGTCTTTTATAAAGTACAAAGCCCTATACAGCAGGTCCTTAATGAATGTCATTTCATTCAGCACTGTGATATTGATGCCATAGGAACTTAATTCTTGATTACATCAATTAGCTTATAGTGAAATTGGCTTTGTTATATATCATTTCATAAAATTGCAGAACCTTTTGATGATATTAAGTGAAAACTTACTGTTCGAATGCAAATTTTTAAGTCAGCATATAATTAAGTCACTGAATTTTTAGGCGAATTATTCATGTAAAATATTTAGGTAATTCATTCAACTAATATTTACTGAAGAAAAGCACTGTGCCAGACACTGAGAAAACAACAATAGATACCTTAAAGAGTGTCATTCTAGTACTAGATATCACTTTAAATAATAAGTATAATAAATTATGTAATACTGTGATATGAAGGAAAATGCAAGGTGTTATATGCATGTATGCGTGTAGGAGAAATTAACTAGGTAAAGCTAGACAGGGAAGAGCATTTCAAGCAGATAGGACAGCATGTGCAAAAACTCTGAATGTAAAGAATCTGAGCGTGTACACTTGAAGCAATAATAGACCAGAAAGCTCTATTCTGGTCTAGAAAGCAGAAGTCTGGAATAGTGGAACAGGAGTAGTGATACAGGTGTAGAATCGAGAGATGGGTAGGCAGAAGGGAGGTTCTCAGAGCAATCTAGGCAAGAGGTGTTCTTAATTCAAATATGGTGTTAGCAGAGAAAATAGAAGCAAATGTACAGATTCAAGACACATTTAAGCAGTAAAATCCTAAGACTCCCTAGCTTATTGGCTTTGAATAAAAGTAAAAGAAATAGCAATAATAACCACAAGAAAGAACAGTAAAACATAAGACCAAGTGCTAAGCACAGTTATAAGTGCTTTATATATATTATTCATTTCTTAATATCTCTATTTTACAGATGGGGACATGGAGGCACAAAAGATTAATTATTGCCCAAGTCCAATAAATGATGGTAAATGATAGAGTTGAAATTTGAACACATGCAGCCTGGCTCTAGAATCTGTGAGGATGAATTTCAACACTGCGTAGCCCCTCATAACAAGGACTTTCTACTTTCCAGTGTTAATCACTAAAACGGATATATGGTGTAGAGATCAGATTTGAGTGGACCTGGATACAAGAGAGCTACTAGTGTATCTTTGGAGATGTTAAAGATGAAGTCCCTGTGGGATGTTGAATCATTGGTTCACCTATCATCTATACCTGTTTTCTTGCTACAATGGTGCAGTTGAGTAGCAGCAACAGAGACTGAATGGCCTGCACAGCCTAAAATTTCTACTATCTAGCCAATATTGGCTTAGATAAAGTTATCTAGAGAAAGAGAGTATTGTGTGAAAAGAGAATTTGACTACCATGGTTAAAGGCAAGATATAGAAGAAAGAACTGGAAAGGGAGACTAAGGAGGACAACCAAAGAAATAGAAAAGAGAAAAAGGAGTGACAAGGAGAGAGAGAGAGAGGAAATAACATTAAAGAAAGCAAGGGAAGAGTGTTACAAGAAGAGTGGCCTACTATGTTAAAAACTGCTCAATGCTCAAGATGATTGTAAAGTGTCTATTGGGCTTTATACCTGGAGATTATTGGTAAATTTGGGAGTAATTTAGTGCAGTATTGGAGCTATATGCTATACTGGAGTGGGTAAGGGAGAAAAGTAGGTAAGAAAGTAGCATCATGTATAAGCAACTCCGTACAGAGGTGGGGCTCTAGAGCAGAGGAGAAAGAAAAGCAGTAGCTGAAGAGATGAGGGCAAAATTGATATTCAGTTGAATCAGAAGAGTTTGGTTCCTAAACCTAAAACTGAGCTGATTACATAACAATGTTTTAGTCAACAATGAACCACATATACATAGTAGTCCCATGAGATTATACTGAAGCCAAAAAATTCCTATCGCTTAATGACATCATAGCTGTTGTACTATTGTAGCGCAATGGATTCCTCATGTGTTTGCAGTAATGCTTATGTAAACAAACCTATTGTGCTGCCAATCATATAAAAGCATAACACATATTATTATCTACAGTACATAATATTTGATAATGACAATAAACAATTATGTTACTGCTTCATGTATTTACTATATTATACATTCTATCATTATTTTAGAGTATATTCTTTCTACTCATTAAAAAAAGTTTGCTATAAACAATGTACTCTGTTACACAGGCAGCAGCTTTATATATCTCATATTTATCAATATGGCAGAGTAGGTAAATGCTGTACTCACCTCCTCCCATAACCACATCAAAATTACAACCAAATTACAAAATACCATCATTGAGAACCACATGAAGCCTAGCTGAACAGAAATTCTATAACTAAGGATATGCAGAAGATGCCACATTGAGTCTGGTAGGAGGGATAGAGATTGAATAGGCAGGCCCCACACTTACAGCATGGCAGTTAAGAAATGGAATGAATAATCCAGGTTTGGAGGCCCCCTGAGATGAGAAGGGCCACAGTCTCACACCACATTCCTCAGCCCAAGGTTCCAGTGTCAAGGAGAGAAGTCCTCATAACATCTGCCTATGAAAACCAGCAGAGATTGTGACTAAGTGAGATGGAAGGCTGCCAGAGTCCCAGGAAGTGCTCTTAAATGGTCTGCACAAGGACTTACTCACTAACAAATTCACTTGCTCTGAGCTCCAGTGCTAAGGCAGAAGTTCAAAAAGTCCAGAGACGTACAAGGAGAAACTAAATTGACTAGCTTCAGGGCAAGGCTGGAGGGCAAGGTTCAGGGCAGCTCACTCCAGGGATGGAAGTATTGGCAGATGCTATTATTCCATTGTTGAGCCCTCCCCCCACTCAGCCATCAGGCAGAGGCAGGTGCCAAGTCTGAACTCTCCATTAACTTGGCTAACACCGTTTTCCCCACCCTTGTGATTCCCTGAAGCCTTGCCTCACTTAACTCAAGCACCAGCCCTCTTCTAGTGTCTGTTCCACACAAATGTCTTGTCTTGACTCATGCTGCAGACTTTCAAAAAATATCTCAAAGGTCCAAAAACCCCAAACAAGCAGTATCTGGCCTTGGAATGCCCTGTCTCCTTTACTAAGGAGCCCCCAAGCCAAGACTGGTGGCAGCTGGCCACAGATTGCAGCTTAGGTTTTTCCAGGTTCCTCTGAACCCAGCCACCAGTGGCAACCATCTGAGATCACTCTGCAGCTACTACAAGGTGGATTCGGGAAGAGGCAGACCTTGGCCTGCAACAAAACCCACCAAAGAGGCCCCGGAAACAACACTCCTGGTGGCTAGCCTCAGACCAGACAAGAGCATCACCCAACCACCTCCACAAACAACACACTCAAAGGGCAGATTCAATAGGCACCAGAGCCCTGCTAATGTGAATCCTGTTTCATGTGGTCAATTCCTACATAAGAGCTTGTCCACTGTAGTCACAGCCATTCTTCATAGCCAGTCAGCTTGAGTGTCAATCCCTCCCATTCATGTGCTAACAGCAATCAAGGCTCAACTATAACAGGAGGGCACACACAGCCCATACAAGGGACACATCTAGAATACCAGGCTCAGATGGCCAACGATACTGTGCCACTGTGCCTCATAGGACATCTATTACATAAGGCCACTCTACCAAAACCAGAAAAAATAGCAGCTCTACCTAATACATAGAAACAAAAATAGGGTGGCAGACAAAGTGAGGAGACAAAGAAACATGTCTCAAATGTAATAACAAGATAAAACTCCAGAAAAACAATCTTGGTGTCAACAACTAAATCTACAATAAATACATAGACATTGAAGGGAGTTCATAACTTTAGAGCCTCTGGAGATTATGACAATGACTGAACAATGATTGTACACAAACTGTCAGGTCATCAAAGGGGATGCTGATGTTATTTAGCGCCATATTCTTAATAATAAGAGACATGTATTAACCAATGATACAAATAACAATGTGGAATATTGGGATGTACTTAAGACATGTAAAGTTGAAGAACTGGGCAAAGTGGATTTTAAAGATGAAATTAAGATTTAAGATGGTGTGTGTGCCAAACTGGCTCTCAGTAGACTTAAAAACAGGGATTGTTGACTATTACTTTGGATGAGAGTGACTATTTTGCTGGTTACTTTTCTACAAAAGATGCTGGCTTCAGCAATCCTAATGGGTCAGATCCAAAACTAAACTTAGGAGGACTTTTACTCCAGGCACTCCTGCAATATTGTCCTAGAACACATGTAAATCCAATGGATGAGGAAGAAAATGAAGTAAATCATGTAAATGGAGAACAGGAGAACTAAGGTACAGAAGGGACATGGATATTTTCAAGTGCCCCACACACCACTGTGATCTTTGGTGAAGCTGGAAGTAACACACTTTTCAGGCTATTCTGCCTAGATTCCAGAAGTGAGACTGAGTCAATACTTCTTAATGAGATGATGCCACTGTGGGTAATTGACATCACTGTGGATGATAAATTCCTAGAAGTGGAATTGCTGGACCAAAGGGAAAAAATGCCCAAATTCAACAAAATTTCTTTCTACCTCCAACTTCATGCATCTTCAGGAGCAAAAACCTTAAAAAAAAAAAAAAAAGTCTTTCTGCTAGTGACATGCTCCAAGTCTGGAAAGTAATGGAACATGGTTATGAGAAATTTATCAACTTGGATAATGAGTCTCAAACCACTACCTCTTCTGACAGTGAAAAACCAGAACTGAAAAAACAAATTGCTCTGTTAGCAGAGGAGAAAGTTAAACTTCTATGCCAGGACCAGGTTTTAGATCCAAATATGGACCTTTGAAGTAAAACACTTTATAAGGAAGAATGGTGGTGACCTCACCCTCATTACCAACAGAAGTCCACATGAAGGATGTGCAAAGCCTCCTGGGTATTCATTTACTGTCCTTCTTTTATGGCCCCAAGAGTAGTCCTAGGAAGTCCACTGAGCGCCAGTGGGAGCAAGACTTTTAACAATAGATTTGGTATAGATCAAGATTCTCTTTCGATTGAAGTGACTAATCCAGATGTAATATAGAAACCTGTCTCCCTGTGTAGATTAAGCTGTCTCGAGGGAGGTAGAGTGCAAGAGTAGAAGAGCCTCCAGCAGACTATGTCTTGTGAAATGTACAGAGACTGATAAGAGGCCAGCATGGACTTGGCTTCCTCCTTTTATTTCAAAGGACTTTATCTTTGTTAGCACTTGTTAGAGACACATTGGTAGGGCCACATCTGTCACTGTGCTTCAATTTTAAACCCACGTGCTCTGTAGTTTTTCTAAGAGAGTACATTCCATTCATGCAGTACCTATAGAGGTTTTTTTTTTCCATTAAATTGTTTTCACCATTTAAGAGTTATTTTTAATAGGAATTTGTTGCACAATTCGAGAGCCAGACCATTTAACAATAAATGATTGGTGTTGGGCTTGTTTTTTTTAAAGAAAAAAAAAAGATTAAAAAAATACAAATTTAATAGAGAGATAGAAGATAAAGTTGAAGAAATATATGAGATATAGAACAGAAAGAGAATATACAATAAATATTCATTGAGTAGCTCTCATCCTAGCTAGGCATTGTTCCAGACAGTAGAAATAAAAAGTGAAAAAACTGACAAAAATCTCTCTACTCATAGTACTTACTTTCTATACAAGGAAATGAAATGTATAAGAAAAAAATGTTCAAAGCCAGGTGATCAAACTTCCAAGAAAAATGAGTTCCAGGAAAAGAAAACAGGGGAAAAAAAATGGAAGTAGATCAAAATTATCAAAAATAATAAACCAAAAATGGGATTCCTAAAAGATTTGAGATCTACAGAATAAATTAAAATCAAAGAAAAAAATTAGAATTCTCAATAGATATAATGAACGTTGGATTAATACATAAAATGTTATGGAAAAAAATTATTTTTAACCTAGATACCTATAATCAAGTTATCAAATTTATTATAAAAGCAGAATAAAGATATATTTAGATATTCAAGAACTCAAAATATTTAACTACCACTAACTTTTCCATATGTTGCTATTGGAGATAACAAAGAGAAGAAATTCAAAAATCAGAGAGATTTTGGGGGGGGTAATTTTTATTTTTCAATTACAGTTGGCATAAAATATTATATTAGTTCCAAGTGTACAACATAGTGATTAGACATTTATATAACTTGCAAAGTGATCATCCCATAAATTTAGTACCCACCTGACACTGTATATAGTTATTACAATATTATTGACTATATTCCCCATGCTATACTTTACATCCCTGTGACAACTTTGTAACCACTAATTTTTAATTCTCAATCCCTTCCCCCTTTTCACCCATTTCCCCAATCTCTCTTCCATCTGGCAACAATCAAAATGTTCTCTGTATCTATGAATCTGTTTCCATTTTGTTCGTTTATTTTGTTCTTTAGATTCCACACATAAGTGAAATCATATGGCAGCTGTCTTTCACTGCTTGACTTCCTCCACTCAGTGCAATACCTTCTAGGTTCATTCATGTCGTTGCAGAGGGTAAAAATTCATTCTTTTTTATGACTGAGTAATATTCCATTGTGTATATATACCACCTTTTCTTTATCCATTCATCCACCAATGGACAGCCAGGTTGCCTCCATATTTTGACTATTGTAAATAATGCTGCAATGAACATTTAGATTCACATGTCCCTTTGAAGTAGTATTTTGGGTTTCTTTGGATAAATACTCGGAAGTGGGATTACTGAGTCCTTCTTTGACTCTTGATATAACCTTTCTTTTAAAGTCTATTTTGTCTAGCATAAGTATTGCTACCCCAGCTTTTTGTTTGTTTGCTTCCACTTTCATGAAATGTCTTTTACTGTCTCTTTGCTTTTAGTCTGCATATGTCTTTTGATCTGAAGTGAGTCTCTTGTAGGCAGCATATATAAGAGTCTTGTTTGCTTAACCATTCAGCTACCCTATGCCTTTTCATTAGAGCTCTTAATCCATTAACATCTAAGGTAATTGTTGATGGATAAGTAGTTATTGCCATTTTATTATTTATTTACTTTTTCTTTTTTCTTTTTCTTTTTCTTAAAGAAGTCCCTCTAACATTTCTTGTAATATTGGTTTGGTGGTAATGAACTCTTTTAGCTTTTTATTGTTTGGGAGAGTCTTTATCTGTCCTTCAATTCTAAATGATAGCTTTGCAGGGTAGAGTTATTTTGAATGTAGGTCCTTGCTTTTCATCACTTTGAATATTTCCTGCCAATCCCTTCTGGCTTGCAAAGTTTCTGTTGAGAAATCAACCAACAGTCTCATTGTAGGTAACTAATTGATTTTTTCTTGCTGTTTTTAAGATTTTCTTTTTGTCTTTAACCTTTGGGTGTGTTGTCCTCGGATGTGATTTTGGGTGGTGTTTTGATTCAGTCCAAAGTCAGCCAACAGGCATCCCAGCCCTGGGGCCTCCTGGGAGGAGTCCCACCACAGGCTAAGTTCAGCCACAGCCTGTGCCCTGTTCAGGGTGACTTGGCATGGACCACTAAGCAATCCACAGATGGTCACCACCCATGCTGGGCTTGGAGGTTCCTGGAGAGGCCAAGCTGCAAACCGAGGCTTGCTGCCACTAGTGCCGGGCTTGGGCTGCTCAGCATGAGGTACAGGGCATGCAGAGGCCAGATTCCACTTGTTTGGGGTTTGTGATCTTTTGAGAGATTTTAAGAAAGTCCATATCATGAGCCAACACAGGTTTGTATGAAAAAAAAAAAAAAAAACTGGAAGCAGCTTGGTTGGGCCTGCAAGTTGGGTGGGACAGGGTCTCAGAGAATCACCAGGGCACAGACACCAGTGTTAGCCAGGTTGATGGAGATTCAGATAAGGCAGCCTCCTGTGTCTGCATGCTGGATGTGCGGAGGGCCCATCAAAGGAACAGTGGTTTCCACCAGCACTTCTATCTAGGAGAATGCTGCCCTTCCAGCTCTTGTCCTGAAGCCAGACAATTCAGTTCTTCCCATATATCCCTGGTATCCTTTCAGCCACTGCCCCAAAGCCAGAGCCCAGAACTAGTGAGTCAATCAGTGGGTAAGTTCCTGTGTGGGACTCCTGAAGTCCCCAACCCCATTCAGCCGCTATCTCTGCTGATTTTCACATCCAGATTTTGTGAGGATTTCTCTTTCTAGTACTAGAACCCTAGGCTCAGCAGCTTGGCGTGGGGTCTGAACCCCTCATTCCTCCAAGGGAACTTCTGTAGTCAAGAAATCCTTCTCAATTTTCAACTACTACATCCAGGTCAGGACCATCCCATTCTGTGTCTCCACCGTTCCTACCAGTTCCAAGGTGGCACCTTCTGTATGTCCTTAGTTGTAGGACTTATCTTCAGCTAAACTTCAGGTGATTTTCAGCAATGGTTGTTCTATAGTTTAGTTGTAATTTTGATGTCATTATGAGAGGAGGACGTAAATATTTACATACTCTGCCACCTTGACCAACCACCAAAAATATGAGAGTCAAGAAACAGTTCAAGGCTGATGGTAGTACGGAAGAGCTGAATAACACCCAGTCTAAATTGAAGCATGAAGGTGAAGGACCCCAGGAATGTAACTGTTAATGCTATAATGTAGACTTCAAATGCGATCCAGAGAACAGAGCCATGAATTTCCAGCAATAAATTCATATGGCACATCAAAAGTGCAAACTTGCTCTGAAGAAAACATTTGATCTTTATTACATAACAACTTTGAAAATGCTGAACTGAGGTTATATGCTAACCAGTTATGTTCCATCAATAACAAAGAACTCTGAAGTCTTAAAAAGAATAAGGTAGATCCACATATATTGATATGGAACAATGTCCACATATATTGGTAAGTGAAAAAAAGCCAGGTGTAGGACTTTCTTCTCAGTATGCCAACATTCATGTCATAAAATGAAAAGGCATATTTAGAAATACACTTATATTCAGAGAAGGTCTCTAAAAAAGAGCAAGAAACAGATAGAGTAGTTTTTTCTGAGGAGAAGAACCAAGGTCTGAGAGACAGGAGTAAAAGAAAGACTTAGTTTTGTTGAATTTTTTTTACCATGCACGTGTATTATTAATCAAAAAGTGATAATGTAAAATGTTAAATAATGTTAGTTGCTGCTCTATTTAAACAGAGTGAAAGAGGCTGAGTTACATTCTTACATATTCCTATCATAAGTCCTCAAAATTTTAAAAATTTCTCTCGTATTTCAGAATTAGCCACAAAATTCCATCTATTTTATCCAATCATTTTCCATTTAGCCACTTGAAATTTGGTTTGCAAAAATATGTATACATGCAAAGAACTTAAAACTATAACTTTTAACCTCTGTCATTTCCACATTATTACTAGTTGGTATGTTTTATCAATCTCCATCAATATTACCTTAATTTAGAAATACAACTTTGTACTTATCTTTGGTTGCTAAATCTTATTCATTCATTATTCTTCAATTAATTTGCATACATTAGTTTATTCTTATTCACATTAGAGAAGATAAATAAGATATTAGACAATGAATCAATATCTTATTAAAATGAAGTCAGGACAATGAAATACATAATTGGAATCTAAAGATTTGATTTTCTATCAGTACTATTAAAATGCATAGCCTTGAAAATGAGCCAAACTTTCCAGATATCGGGCTCCTGGCAAATGCTCATTAAGCATCTACCACACAAAACATAGTGTAAGAAGCACATGAGGAAAATGTTTGAAGCATGGTTCTTTCCTTCCCAAGAAAAATGTCTTTTGGGAAATATGAGACATGTGTACCCGTGGAAATAATTATGTAAAATAGAACTCCATGAGATTAGTTTCAAGTGAATAATGTGGTTAAAATATGCAAAGAGAACTAAAATTTTTTTCTGGCTGGGAAAAGGTTTTATTGAGGAGAGAAGATGTAAGCCAATATTAAAGAGTCAATACAGTTTTTCAAAAATACAGATTATTCAAATATTCAATATAATTCAAATGAAATAGTTTACATGAGTTTATCTTGGCCATGTTATTTCACCCATCTTAATGGTCAATTTAGATCAATCACCAGCAATCATCATTTTATAGCAAGAAATTAAGGCAGCCTTTCCCTTCCTCTTTAGTCATCGCTCTTCCTTTTCGCTTCCTCACTCCCTTTTCTATTCTCTTTATTCGCTCACCTCGCCTACCAAATAAATGAATTACTTGCAAAATTGATTTTTTTTTTAAAAAAAAAAAAAGGAAAAATATTCAAGGATGCTATCTTTGCACATACTATTACAAGTTTTTGCATACAGATAAAAGTGCAATTGC
Source organism: Pteropus alecto (assembly GCF_000325575.1). NCBI lineage: Eukaryota > Metazoa > Chordata > Mammalia > Chiroptera > Pteropodidae > Pteropus > Pteropus alecto. The sequence continues at coordinate 1,073,644 of NW_006443120.1, forward strand.
ATGGTCTACACAGCTTCTACATTTTATTATAACAATAGGATGTTTTTTAATGCCGAATTTCACAGTGTTATCAGCTTGAGTTCTTCCAAGTTCACCATGGAGAAAAGAACTAGGAAAAGGCCTTTCTTTCACTTGCAAATGTTGTTTTTAGAACTCTCTGCTTCACTTAGGGACCTGCTTTAATACATTCCCTATCAGTCTCCCATGCCCCCAAAGCAGGCACGATGTGGAAGCAAAAAGATGTCCTTTCTGAAATTCACTGTGGCTTCCACCAGTCCAAGGGTCTGATGGAGAGAAAGTCTTTAATGGTGACAGAGATGCTGGGGTACCAAACAGGACATCACAAAACCCTCAACTCTCTCAAAAATGTTTTTATTCTCTTCTTTTCATTGTAGTTCTACATCCTGCTTTCCCAGTGCAAATGTTCTTTAGTTAAACAGATTCCTTTTAAATCCAAATGCTGCCTGTCCCAGAAACCATTTCCCAATACATGAGCAGCTGTGGAATCATGACATTTCTGCTCCCAACTTAATCACACCAATTCACCATCACATAACCATTATTCATTTGTTGGTAGAGCTTTTTAGGAGGGCACATGGTCCCTTGTCGAAGGCAAGTTTTCACTCAACAAACTTCTCGGTGTTCTTTTATCCTGTTTTTGCATACATATATACATATATATATATGTATATACATGTGCCTTTGGCTGATGCTAGAGATGTTTTTTTTTCCAGAATTGCATCTGTTACCGTGATGGTTCTCAATCTAGCAGTCTTTCAACACTACCGCCACTTTCTTATTGATACCTGACATGAGGGGTAATGGTGGAGATGAATGATAGTAGAGCTAACAGCAAGATATGCTGAGACTCTGCTCTGCCAATCAAATCTTTTATGGTATAAGTCCCAAAGAAGTGCTCTCACAAAAAAATCTACGAAGGTTGGAAAAACATGGCGGAGTGAGAGACATCCTCAGATCTCTCCCCTTGAAATAAAAATAAGTTGAACATCTAAAACTCAACCATAAACACTCAAACTTCACACCAACATGTCTGAGCATGGGATCTGCACATAAGAACTACCACAGGTAAGAACCCCGGGTGTCAGGCGGTAAACTGGGAGAAATAAAGAAAAGCCTCTTGCAGCCTCTGGAGCACCCTGCAGAAGGAGGGGGAGGGGAGAAGAAGCAGAAACTTCCCTAAACAGCCCTGTAGGGAAGTGCTGTAAGTTCCACGCAGCCAGCAGAAGGGCCCAGTCATCAGGACAGAAAGCAGAGAAGCAGGACAGGACCACAGAAAAATAACAGTTGCTTTTACCGGCTGCGGTTGCAAAACCGAGGCTGAGCCGCAGCCCCCAACTCCCTAACAGGGATTGAAACTGAGGGTAGCGAGCAAGATTAAATTACTATAAGAAAATAAAAAAGCATTTTTAAGACTTTATATAAAGTAGGAATCCAAGAGGCTCAGACGCCACCTACTGGAAACCAAAAGAAAAGTTCCTTCTTTGCAGCAGGAGACCTATAATAAATCTTCTTTCTGGAAAAAACAGCAGAATACACTTCCATTAATGCCCAGGCGGAGAAGTAGTCCATTAAACATCATGAACAACCAAGGTGACAAGACATCTCAGAAAGAGAAAAATCTCCAGAAAATAAGCTTACAGACATAGAAATATGTGACTTAAGTGACAGAATTCAGAATGATTCTTCTGAATAAACTCAGTGAATTTCGGAACGAGTCATATCAACAATTTCAGGAATCAAAGAAACAACTAGATGAACAGAGCAAGGAGATTGAAACCCTCAAAAAGAACCGAATAGACCTTCTAGAGATTAAAAAAAACACACTGCAAGAGTTGAAAAATGTAATAGCAAGCTTGGGAAATAGAGTCAACCAAATGGAGAAAAGGATCAGCAATATCAAAGACAAAAATCTAGAAATAAATCAGAAGGAAGAAGAGAGAAACCGAAGAATAAAAAAAAAAATGGAAAGAGAAATACAAGAACTAGCTGATACCATCAGGAGAGGAAACATAAGAATAATGGGCATTATTGAAGGTGAGGAAAAGGAGCAGGGATTAGAAAGCATTTTCAGACAAATAGTTGACAATTTCTCAAATTTAAAAAATGAGCTGGAGTTTAGAATTCAAGAAGTCAACAGAACATCCAATTTTCTCAACCCAAAAAGACCTTCACTAAGACACATTGGATTAAAATTATCAAAAACCAAAACAAAAACAATTCTCAAGGAAGCCAGGGAGAAGAAAACGGTAACTTATAAAGGAAAACCCATTATATTATCATCGGACTTCTCAGCACAAACCTTATGAGACAGAAAGAAATGGAATCAAATATTTAAACTATTAAGTGAAAGGAACTACCAGCCTAGAATAATGCATCCAGTTAAGCTCTCCTTTAGATATAAAGGAGAAATGAAGACCTTTCCAAACATACAAAAATTGAGGGAATTGTCCACTAGGAGGCCAGCACTACTGAAAGGGGTCAGCTCACATAAAACAAAATGACCAAAAAAAAAAAAACCATAATTAGGAGTAAAATGACTATCAGGCAAATAGAAGCAGAAGAGTGCAATGCTTATTAAGAACAGGGCATTATAAGCTTAAATAATAAGAAGAGAATTTCTATAGCAAGATAGTAATGAATGTTCAGTATACATAAGGACAAATTGAGACAACAATGACTGAAAAGGTAGGGATTCAAAGATCCAAATTCACAAAGGGGAATGGACATAGGGCACATGCAGAAGAAAACGGACGACTGTGTATATGTGTGTATATATAACTATTCTTTTCATATTCGTAGTGGTAACCACACACCAAAGATTCAGAACTGAAGTATATAACATAAAACAAGAAGACCAGAGGCAAAACCCCAAAAAGCCAACCAAAATAAAGATAAAAACAAACAAAATCCAACCATATGCTGCCTCCTGGAGACACATCACAGCTCCAAAGACAAATATAGACTCAAAGTGAAAAAGTGGAAAATGATATTTCAAGCAAATGGCATTCAGAGAAAAGTGGGAGTAGCGGTACTAATATCGGATGAAATAGACTTCAAAATAAAAAAGGTAAAGAAAGATACCGAGCGATACTTCATAATGAAAAAGGGAATCATGCACCAAAAAGACATAACACTTATTAATACCTATGCTCCCAATCAGAGAGCCCCAAAATATGTAAAGCAATTACTAAAAGAACTAAAGGGAGAAACAGACCAAAACACTATTGCAGTAGGGGACCTAAGTACCCCACTGTCAGATATGGACAGATCATCCAAACAAAAAATCAATGCGGGAATAACATCCTTAAATGACACATTAGACCAACTGGACATAATTGACATTTACAGAGCCTTCCATCCCAAAACAGCTGCTTATATGTTCTTCTCTAGTGCACATGGAACATTCTCAAGAATCAATATATACTGGGACACAGAGATAGCCCCAACATATCTGAGAGAATTTAAATCATACCAACCATATTCTCTAATCATAATGTTTTGAAACTAGAGATTAACTGCAAAGAGAAATCAGAAACAACAAATACATGGAGATTAAACAACATGCTATTGGAGAATAATTGGGTCAGGGAAGAAATAAAAAGAGAGATCAAGAGATATATAGAAACAAACGATAATGATAGTACAACATATCAAAACTTTGGGACATGGCAAAAGCGGTCATTAGAGAAAAGTTCATATCATTACAGGCCTATCTCCAAAAATAAGAATGAGCCCAAATAAACAACCTAATGCTTCATCTTAAAAAACTAGAAAAGGAAGAACAAATAAAGCCTAAAATCAGCAGACAGAAAGAAATAATCAAAATTAGAGTAGAAATAAATGAAATTGAAAATTAAAAAGCAGTTGAAAAAATAACTGCATCAAAGAGCTGGTTCTTTAAGAAGATTAATAAAATTGAAAAATTCCTGGCCAGACTCACTAAAGAAAAAAGAGAAAGGACACAAACAAAATCAGAAAGAGGGGAAATTACAACTGATATTGCAAAAATTCAAAGGATCATACAAGAATACTATAAAAAATATGTAACACCAAATTTAATAACCCAGAAGAGATGAACCAGTACTTAGAAAAATACAATATTCCTAGACTGAATCAAGAAGATCCGGAATATCTAAATAGTCTGATCAGCAGTATGGTAATTGAAACATCATCAAATACCTACCATAAAGTAAAAGTCCAGGACCAGATGGCTTCACAAGTAAATTCTACCAAATGCTCAAAGAAGATTTAATACCTATTCTCCTCAAACTATTCCAAAAAGTTGAAGAGGAGGCAATACTTCCCAACTCATTTTATGAGGCCAATACCTGGTAAAGATAACACAAAAAAAGAAAACTACAGACCAGTATCTCTCATGAACACAGATGCAAAAATCCTAAATTAGATACTGGTGAACCAAATACAGCAACATATTAAAGAGATTATACACCATGATCAAGTAGGCTTCATTCTAGGGTCACAAGGATGGCTCAACATATACAAATAGATTAATGTGATATACCACATAAAGAAATTAAAAACTAAGAATCATATGATCATATCATATCAATATGAAAATATCAATAGATGCAGAGAAAGCCTTCAACAAGAAACAGCATCCATTTATGATCAAAACACTTAACAAAATTGGTACAGAAGGAAAGTATCTTAACATAATAAAGGCCATCTATGACAAACCCTCAACCAACATTATACTTAATGGTGAAAAACTGAAAACCTTCCCTCTAAGATCAAGAACAAAGCAAGTCTGTCCACTATCGCCACTGTTATTCATTGTAACATTGGAGGTCTTAGAGAGTGCAATCAGGCAAGAGAAAGACGTAAAAGGTATCCAAATAAGAAATGAAGTCCAACTGTTACTATTTGCGGATGACATGATTCTCTGTATAGAAAACTCTGAAGACTCCACAAGAACACTACTAGAAACAATAAGCAAATACAATCAAGTTTCTAGATACAAAATCAATGTTCAAAAATCCATAGCCTTCCTATACTCTAATAATGAAGTGTCAGAAAAATAAGTGGAAAAAATAATTTCTTTTGCAATTGCAACAAAAAGAATAAAATACCTAGGAATAAATCTAATGAAACATGTGAAGTACCTATATAATGAAAACTATAAGACCCTATTAAAAGAAACTGAAGAAGATACAAAGATATTCCGTGTTCTCAGATTGGAAGAATCAACATAGTTAAAATGAACTATTACCTGAAGCATTATACAGATTTAAGGTAATCCCCATCAAGATTCCAAGGGCATTTTTTAAAGAAATAGAACAAAACATCATCAAATTTGTATGGAAGCACAAAAAGATCCTGAATTGCCAAAACCATCCTGAGAAAAAAGAACAACGCTGGAAGCATCGCTCTGCTCGACTTCAAATTATACTACAAAGCGACAGTAATCAAAACAACATGGTATTGGCAGAAAAACAAACTCACAGAACAGTCGAACAGAATCTTCTGTCCAGAAGTAAACCCATATTTATATGGACAAATAATTTTTGACAAAAAAGCCGAAAACATACAGTAAAGAAAGGAAAGCCTCTTCAATAAATGGTGCTGGGAAAACTGGAAAGCCACCTGCAAAAGGATGAAACTAGATTGTTGTCTTTACCACACACCAAAATTAACTCGAAATGGATTAAGAACCTGAACATAAGACCAGAAACAATAAAATGCATAGAAGAAAACATAGGAACTAAATTCAAGGACCTTGGGCTTAAAGAGGATTTTATGAATTTGACCTCAAAGGCAAGGGAAGGAAAAGCTAAAATAAATGAATGGGACTACATCAAACTAAAGCGCTTCTGCTCAGCAAAAGAAACTGTCAACAAGGTAAAGAGACAACCATTCAAATGGGAAAATATATTTGTAAGCAACGCCTTCAATAAGGACCTAATATCCAAAATATACAAAAAACTCATACAACTTCAATAACAACAAAAAGCAAACTATCCAATCAAAAAATGGGCAGAGGACCGGAATAGACACTTCTCTCTAGAGGACATACAAATGGCCAACAAATATATGAAAAGATGCTCAACATCTCTAGCTATTAGGGAAATGCAAATCAAAACCACAATGAGATACCATCTCACACCTGTTAGAATAGCTATAATCAACAGAACAAGTAATAACAAATGCTGGAGAGGATGTGGAGAAAAAGGAACACTCGTACACTGCTGGTGGGACTTTAAGTTGGTATAGCCACTATAGAAAACAGTACGGAGGTTCCTCAAAAAACTAAGAATGGATCTACCATATGATCCAGCAATCCCTCTACTGGGTATTTACCCCAAAGACTTGAAAACCCATATCCAAAAAGATATTTGCACACAAATGTTCAAAGCAGCATTATTCATAGTGGCCAGGACATGGAAGCAACCAAAGAGTCCTATGATAGATGATTGGCTAAAGAAGCTGTGGTACATATATACAATGGAATATTACTCAGACATTAGAAGAGGTGAAATACTGCCATTTACAACAACATGGATGGATCTCGAGATAATCATGCTAAGCAAAATAAGCCAGACAGAAAAAGTTGAAAATCACATATCACTTATATGTGGGATATAATCCTAAAAGCACCAAATGAACAGCACAATCAAACAGTGACTCATGGACATGGACTATAGACTAGTGGTTACCAGAGGGTAGGGGGTAGGGGAGGAGAGGGGAGGTATACGGGGTAAAGGGGATCAAAAATATGGTAGCTGAAGGAAACTGGACTTTGGGTGGTAAACACAGAACAGAATATACAGATGTCAAATTATAATATACACCTGAAAATTATATAACTGTATTAACCAATGCTACTTAATAAACTTAATTTTAAAAAAGGAAAAAAACTCTAGCCAATAAAAGAAACTCAAGTGCTTTGTTATTACCATGGGGCTTGGATGCCCCATCCCGAGGCTGAGCCTTTCTGCTAATCCAGGCTGGATCACAAGGCTCAGTCTCAGCCTCAGGCTCAGGCTTCATTTATGGCCTTTCCTAATCTCTTCTAAATCTCAGTCTTGCAATCAGAAAGTAACTGACCACAGCTACAGAGAACATTCCCATATGCTCGAGCTCACACTGGAGAAGTGAAAGCAAGTTAGATGTGCAAGGAAGGATGAAGCCTAGTGACACCAATCAAGACAAGACGACAGAGGATCCTTGCCCTGTGAGGCATAATGACATTGTGTACTTGTAAAGTAGCCAATCCGGGTCTTGGAATATGACTAATTAACAAGTGACACCTTTAGTTGGGAAAAAGGACTGGAAGGAGACAGATTCAGAATATTTCTCTCCCTGTATGACTTACAACTACCTTATAAAATCTGGTATGATGTGTGAGTAATTTAGCCCCAAGATACCACAAACTTCTTGACAGCAGGAGCCAACAAATGTTGTTTGAAATTTTTTCTCCAGGAACAGTCCTGGCCATGAAAACAAACACTTATGAATCAGATTTCTTGACAAGCCTCTGGTCTGTTGATACCACCCTGATGCCAACCAAGACCTTCCAAATATTATCTTCCCCTTTGTGTCCACATTTCACTTAGTATATCCTGCTGCAGTGTCAGGATCCTGTGGCAGTTTTTCCAGGGTGGCCTTGGGCTGAAGGAGTCTTCCTAAATACAAGTTGGTACACAACCACTGCCTTTTCCCAGCTCCTGGCAATGCATGCAGCCTAAAGGGTCTACAAAGCTTAACCCCCTTGGAGCACACAGGACTCAGCACTGGGGATCTCCTGTAGCCTTCAAAGAATAAAGGCATACAAGTAAGATTTAATGGGACAACAATTTTAGTATTCTACAGTTTAAAAATGACAAGAATAAAAAACCGATTAAGACGAGGAAGCAACCATCGATTTGCCCAAAATGATCACTACTCTAAATCTATTTAGCAGTTGTGGAGAGATTGTTCACTTGTGGGGCAGTGACCTATATTTTAGTTTTGAGTTATCCACCAATTAGAACTCATGCAACTTGATCCATTTGTGCCTCCATCTGCTCAACCATAAATGATGTGGTACAAAGTCTAACGTCACTTTCAACCTCATAAATTTACTAATTTTGGAGACATTCAATACTTTTAGCTAAAAGTGTGATAAAAATACTTTACTTTGTGAATTTCAGCATTCATAAATGTAAACAGATATTTAAAGTGAATAGTCTCAACTGCCATGAATAAACAGCTTTTTCCATCATTTTACTTTATATAAAGTTAAAAACATTAAAACTTTACACGGGGAAATTTTATATAAATAATTTCGATTTGGGTTTTCTTTCTTTTCCTTTTTTGAAATTAAAAAACCCAGCCTTGGGAAACACTGCTAATGTGATACTAAGAATAATGCCAATAACAACATTATGATTCTGGCTATAACATTGTCACCCGCAAGCCATGTAAGCTGCTCATTATATAAAAAGCATTATATGTTTCATACAATGAAGGAAATTCATAAAAATTGTACACATATTAACTTCTGCATTTCTCCATTGGTTATTTAATATTAACCTACTATATTAATTCTGAAGAAGTTGCATTTGACAATATGTGCAACACATATTTGGAGAGGTTAGTTTGGGTTAGAGGAGAGTTTTGGCATTAAGACAGGCCTGGGTTCAGATCTTTCTTCCAAACTTCTGCAAATCTAAACAAATCCCCTCAGTGACAAGGGCCTCAGTTTCCTTCTCTGTCAAATGATGGTTCCAATTCCTACCTTTCAGGTCTGATGGGCATTGGAAGATAATGCACATATGGGGTTTAGAGTAAGGTCTCCATAAAGAGCAGTGATTATTACTTTATTGCTGTCATTACCAAAGGAGTAGTGTAAAGGCTTAATGAGGATGGCGCATTATTTGCGTTAGCTGAAGCTCTGAGGTGACATGAGCAGGCCTTTTAGATTTAAAGGACATCAGCCGGAGCCTGGAAGACATTGGCATGACTCCCAAGGCCAATGGGCAAACTTTCTCCTCTCTCGCTCATTCAAAATGCTATTTTGCTCCAATCCTGACAAACCACAATCATACAGCAGTTTCCTGGAAAGTGAGTCATGGTAACATAAGAGCAGAGAGAAAAGAGCACAGGCAGGAATTATGGAAATTGCACTTCCTTCTCCAAAACAGATTAGGACTGGCATGGTATAGCCCTATTTAGATTGATCTATTGCACTGAACATCACACAGGAGCTGAGGAGATCTACGAGTGCTACTAAGCAGGGGACAGCCCAGCCTTGGCCTCATTTATTCCATTGACCTACCTGGTCTTTGCAGGGGAACGTGACCAGGGCTGTTATTCTCCCTGGGAACCCCTCGTTTTTTTTTCTAGCAAATAAGAACCTGTTGTTCTGAGGCTTTCTCCTGCTTTTCTCATTTTGGTTTCTCAGGGATCTATTCTCTGTCAACAAGCATGTAGAACTCACTTTAGTGGGAAGATAGTTGCTACAGAGTGACAGACAACCCTCCTGAATAACTACCCATCCAGGCCAGAGCTTTGATAACAGAACATGAGTCTGGAAACAGAGCCTGAGAACAAGTTCAATTCCCTCCACCAAGCTGGGCCTCTGTCCAGTCTACACCAATCTAAGAACAGTGTTCATTCAGCCAATGAATATTCATTTCCAAATAATTCTTCCCATGCTTTTGGCAGAGTCCTCAAGTGCCAGCTCTGCAGGGCACCTTCCAGAGGCTGAGAGGCCCTGCACTCTGGGCCAAAAGACCACAGCCACTGGCTTTGCTTCTTGCTGCCCCTCTTCCAAGACTGGGCTGGTGAAGTATTGTGGCCAGGGAGGAGAACTATGCTGTCCCCCACTATCTGCCTTTGGCCAGCCAACAGAGAATTGTCTGGTTTCACAAGAATATATTGGGACAATAGCCCACAGCCTGCCCAGCCCCTTCATAGAAAATTTGATGGCCATATCTTGCTACTGTTGCAAGCCTCCTTTTTTAAGCATTTCATCTCACCCTCCCATGTACTTTCCATTCTCAGACTGAAGAACTCCTCAGGGGAGCCTTTCCTGATCATTCCCAAGTAAGTCTGGCCTGGGTCTGTTCTCTCTCAAAGCTTTCTCACTTCCCCGCCATATTGCCTGCCCCCATTAGTATGTTCCTGGAGCCAAGGTCAGAATTATATTTTTCTCTGAACCTTTGCACCTGGCATAGTTCCTGACTTAAATTTAAAATTTATTGTATACCTAATACGTAGCTGAAATTTTACGCATTTAAAACATTTAATTCTCACAAGGATTATTTAAGTATTGTCATCACCATTTATAACTTGGGGAAACCCAGACCGATTAAGTAATTTATGCAAGAGCTCATCAAGGACCTATAACTAATTCCAGAGTGGGATGTTCCATTAACATCTATAATTATACCAAGTAGACATTCCATAAATGGCTGATAAATCAATAAATAGATGCATAAATGTATTTAAATATTATCTATCTATGACATAACAGTTTACTTAATATAATTTTTTTAATTATAGAAAAAAGTACAAAGAAAATGAAATTGCTCAGATATGGTTACATAATGACTTATAATAATGTAAAATGTAAGTGTTTTTCTTAAGACAATGCTGATGAATAGCTCCCTCTCTCACAGAGGAATAAAAAAAGTGGAAACAATTGTCAATTGAAGCAGGAAAAAGTTTATCTGCTCTCAGAGTGCTTAACCACTAAAAAGAGATATTTTGGAATCTCCATCTCAAGAGATTTTCAAAGATGAGAGTAGAGAAATGAACTGTCCTGAACAGAATGATCATCAAGCAGGTCTGATATCCATAGGACTCAAGTGTTGCTCCAATAAAAAGCTCCTTTGAAGAGCTGTTGTTCATCATTCCTCACTGGTATCTGAGGCCTCAGCTAGCAGGTTCTCATTTGAAGACAGTGGGACTTCTTAAACAAGTAGAACTTTTAAGTTAGAGTTTCACACTCAACCACACACTGCGCTTGGTTGCCATTATACAAGTTGGTTCTGGACAAAATTGAGATGTAGTAATTTAAATTTGTTTTACAATGTCAGCTTTCTCTTTCCTCACCAGCCTATTGCTCATTCACCCCTTTCCCATTCTTTTCTGTGATCAAATCTTTCCCCACAAACATTTTTTGCTGTTTACATCTTTACAGTGTACATAATTAAATACCTCCTTTCCAGAGCCCTGCTGACCTCGTGGTCACCTATGGTAACTTTTAAGACCAACCGCCTTACCTGTTACTGAGGATTCCTGCCATGACCACATCTTCCACTAATGCCTTCTGTCATATTAAAGTTGGTCTTCACGTGATGATAACAGCATAGGCATTCTTACCTCAGCTTTACACCTCAGTAGAATACAACTAAATACCCTTGTCACACTCAACAAAACAAAACAAAACAAAACAGAACAAAACAAAAACAAAATCACACACACTCTCTCTGATAATAATTTGATTATCAAGGCAATTGTTATTTATTTAATCTTTACTTTTTATAAATAGAATCTTACATGAATTCACAGTAATCAAATTTATAAGAGAATATACAAAGACCTCATCCGAAGCTTTTATCCTATGCCGAGATCCTAATTAAGTGCTGTCACAGATGTAAATATTTCGAGACTGATCTGGTAACAACTGCGGTAAATAATCTAATGTTGACAGATTACATTTTGAGGTAAATCATCTAATGTTGACAGATTACATTTTTAAAATAGGAAAAATAAGAGGTGTATCTGTTGCTGCAAGTAGCTTCAGTCTTGTGACAAGCCCGCTTTTTCCTTTTGCTATGCTTGTGACTTTCTAACACTAACACTGGATTGCCACATTTACTCTTGTCTAAGACTTTACTAGAGTTAGCTAGGTAAATTCTCATGATAGCTTGCACATTTAGAGGATCAGTTGTGAGAAAGCACTGCAAGTGTTTCTTTGGCCTCTCCTGTCTCTCTGTGCCCTGCCATGGAACTCTGTGGCCACAAACCATCTCAGGACTCTACAAAAAGCCAGACAAGTGGAAACACAAACCCAGAAGTTGGTAGTTGTTAGCCTTGTCAATGATAAGTCACTTGTTCTACTGTTCCTATTATGGCTTTGAATTTGCAACATCTTTATACTGGCAAGTCCCAGCTAGCATAAGTTTAATTATTTATAGCTTCTGCTAAATTCAATTTTCATAAGTCTTGAGCAAATATAAAAGTGTACTATAGTAAATGAAGTAAATAAGATAATATTAGGTTGAATATTATGCAAAATGGTTTTTTTTACAGTATAGAGAGAAAAGCTTCCTAGGTATTTAACCAAAGTCCATTGTCTGCTATCAGCTACCAAGTCTCTCAGTGTTCATCTTCCAAATATAGCTACAGCCCAACATGAAAGAGAGTTAGTACAAGCATCTGGTAGCACAAGTGAAATGAAGCAGATAGACTACAGCAAAGCGAAGTACAGAATTTTCATGATAGCAAGCCTAGTAGTATACTCCTGGCTCAACATTACTGCCTGAAATGATGAAATCGATTCTTTCAACCAACTCGATCTGCACATGTCTAAATGGTGGGTTTTTGCTTTTTGTTCATTTATGAATGTGCTGCAAAACATTGCTGTTTGAATTTTTGGCATTATTTTCAATGATTATTGGACAATCCTGATTATGCATGCACTCTACATATTCTACTATATATAAAAACAAAATTTTAAAAAGAGTCATTTGGTTTAGAAGTTCTACTTTGAAGATGAGAGGAAAAACGTAATGACTTTTACTCAAACAACATTCTTGGGAGTCAAATTAGGTAGATGTCTGCTTTTTAAAATGTCATTTAAGTTGCTATCATTTCATTTTGTTTGTTTACTATTCACTTTTTTTAAATTGCTACTTTACTATTTCTTTAATCTATGACTAGGCTCAAGACCTAGAAAAAATATAAATATGTTAGTTGATCGATTCATTTTTTTTCTTCAACAAATATTCATTGAGAATTTACTATATTCAAGACACTCAGCTAGACACTGATGGTTCAGTAATGAGTCAGAACTGGCCCCTTACTCTCAAAAGAAGATAAGCCATGCAAATAAAGACTCAAATCATTGTATACATTATCATAGAAGCATGTAGACAAAGCACCATAAGGGCCCAAAAGAGAAAGTAGTTAGTTCATCCAGAATGTTAATGGGACTATCCCACCGTAATTAACCCTCTAGATAGATCCTGACATATGAAAGCAGAATAAAAATCATATGATCATATCAATAGATGCAGAAAAAAAATTGACAAAATCCAGCATCCATTTATAATAAAAACTCTCAGAAGAGTGGAAATAGAGAGAACATATCTCAACATAATAAAGGCCATATATGACAAACTCACAGCTAACAACATTCTCAACTGAGAAAAGCTAAAAGTGGTTTTCTTAAGATCAAGAAAGAGACAATAATGTTCATTTTTATTACATTTAGTCAACAGAGCATTGGAAGTCCTAGGCACAGTGATCAGACAATAAAAATCAGTAAAAGACATCCAAATTGTAAAGGAAGTGGTAAAAATGTCATTATTTTCAGACTACAAAACACTATGTAGAGACCACCCTAAAGATTCCAACAAAAAAGCTATTAGAACTAATAAATGAATTCAATAAGGTAGCAAGATACAAAATTACTATTCATAAATTGCATTTTATACACTAATAACAAACTATCAGAAAGAGAAATTAAGAAAACAATCCCATTTATAAGTGCATCAAAAGTAAAATACCTAGGAATAATTTTACCAAGGAAGTAAAAGTCTTGTAATAGGAAAATTATAAGACATTGAAGAAAGAAATTGAAGAAGATACAAATAAATAGAAGCATATACTGTGCTCATGGGTAGAATTAACATTGTTAAAATGTCCACACCACCCAAAGCAATCTATAGAGGCAGTGCACTTCCTATGAAAATACCAATGGCATTTTTTCACAGAACTAGAACAAATTATCGTAAAATTTATATGGAACCATTAAAGACCCTGAATAGCCACAGTAATCATGAGAAAGAAGAACAAAGTTGAAGATATCACATTACTTGATATTAAAGTTTACTACAAATCTATAGTAATCAAAACAGCATGGTACTTGCACAAAAACAGACATTAGGTTAATGGAACAGAATAGAGAGCCAAGATACAAACTCGCGCCTACACGGCCATTTAATTTATGACAAAGAAGGCAAGAATATACAATGGGGTAAAGACGATCTCATCAATAAATAATTTTGGGAAAACTGGACAGATACTACAAAACAATGAAACTGGACCACCTGCCTACACCATATACAAAATGGATTAAAGACTTCAATGTAAGACCTGAAACCGTAAAGCTCCTGAAAGAAAACATAGGCAGTAAATTTTGACATTGCTCTTAGTAATATTTCTTCTGATATATCTTCTCAGGCAAGGGAAATAAAAAATAAACAAATAAGTCTACGTCAAACTAAAAAATTTCTACACGGCAAAGGAAACCATCAATAAAACAAAAAGACAACATACTGAGTGGGAGAAGATATTTGCCAATGATACATCTGATAAGGGGTTAATATCCAAAATTTATAAAGAACTTATACAACTCAACACCCCCTCCCAAAAAAATTAAAAACAAATTAAAAATGGGCAGAGAATCTGAATAGGTATTTTTCCAAAGAAAACATACAGATGGACAATAGACATAAAAAGCTGCTCAACATCACTAATCATCAGGGAAATGGAAATTAAAACTACAATGAGATATAATCTCACACCTGTCAGAATGTCTATCATCAATAAATCTAAAAACAACAAGTGTTGGTGAGGATGTAGAGAAAAGGAAAACCTCATGCAATGTTGGTAAGATTGCCAATTAATACAGCCATTATGGAAAAGTTTGGAGGTTCCTTAAAAAATTAAAATAGCATTATCTTATGACCCAGCAATTCTACTTCTGGGTATTGACTGAAGAAATCTAAAACACTAATTCAAAAACACTCATGTGTTCACTTCAGTGCTATTTACAGTAGCCAAGATATGGAAGCAATGTAAGTGCCCATCAGTAAACAATTGGGTAAAGAAAAGGTGGTACATATATACAAAGGAATATTACTCAGCCATAAAAAAAAGAAAGAAAGAAATCTTACCATTTGTGACAACATGGTTGGACCTAGAGGGTATTATGCCAAGTGAAATAAGTCAGACAGTGAAAGACAAATACTATATGATCTCACTTATATGCAGAATCTAAAGAACAAAAGAAATGAACGAACAAAATAGAAACAGACTCATAGATAAAGAGAACAAACCCCTGTTTGCCAGATAGGAGTGGGTTTGAGTGGGCTAGGTAAAAAATGTTGAAGGGATTAAGAGGCATAAATTAATAGTTACAAAATAGTCACAGGGACAGGAAGTACAACTTAGGGAATATAGTCGATAATATAATAACTATGTATAGTACCCGGTAAGTACTACACATAATCAGGGGAATCAGTTCATAAATTATATACATGTCTAACAACTATACTGTACACCTGAGATTAATATAAAATAATATTGAATGTGAACTCTAACTGAAAAATAAAAAATAAAAAATAAAAATATCAAAAATAAGTTTAAAAATGCAGTTAGCATTAATATGATGGCTAGGTGGAGGGCCAGGGGAGGAAGGGAGCAATTGGGGGGATAGTTTTATGAACTACATAAATGTCTAACCAATGTACTGTATACTTGAAACTAATTTAAATAAATAAATTAAAAATAAAAAAAGGAGTGATGATTTTGATGCCAAAAGGCAAAGTGGATTAAATGTTGGCTTTGTGAAGAAGGGCATTATCCTAGCTTACAACAAATGTGAGAGTCTGCTAATACTGAAATGTATACATTGTCTTTGGCTTCAGAGGCAAGAAATCCAGAATGACAGATCTGAGTTTTTACTACCACTCACTTTAGTCTTTGTCCTAAGGAAATAGAAGAGGCAGCTTAGAAGAGTGTACTGTTGTTCACATTCTATGGGTAGGAAGATTAAACTCCTAATTAATCAAGGAATGGGTAATTGATCATTTTAAGTCCCTGAAAGTAGTCACAATCACATAAAAGTCCGTGAAATTGATAATTGCCTTTTTCCCTGAAAATGGTCATGATTGCTTATGAATCATTTTTTAATGAATGCTAAATCATTGTCCAGTTACCTGGAAATAGTGATTAGTGGTTTGATTGAATTTAGGATTTTCTCATCGCAGAAGCCTTTCCACTATTCATATCAGCATCTTTTCAGAGGGGAATTTCCAGATTTAAATATATATGGAAGAATAAAGAGACAATGAAAAAAATAACAAAAAGAAAACCAAACTTTTCAGGCAAAAGCAATTTGAATTCAATGCCTAAGGAAACCTGGTGACAAAGTTACTTTATGGATAAGAATTCAGAATCACAATATTAAACCTTGTTCTCAACTCTTCTCCTACTGGCACTATCTTTGTGGGAATAAAGGAAAGGACAGAGAGGAAGGAAAGTAATTATAAATGTGAATACAGAATAACTGCCAACAAGCTTTTTAAATTCACCCCCATTTCCTAGCTTTAATGGTCTCAAGTTAAGGATTAACTTTATTCAGGTTCTTCAAGTTATTGTTTTCCCAAAAACCTTCTTTCTTTGCTACGTTGAGTCAAAGAAAGAATCAAGGCGTTCTTTCAAATCATGGAATCTGTGCTGTGTCTTCAACAGAAAAATTCTTCTTCTGCCAGACTTGTCACTATTCTGGTATTAAGAGCACCAAATAAATGAACATGAATGGATGCAAGCATGTATTTTGTACACACAGACAAAACTTCCTGGTTTGTCATAGCGTGAACTGCAAAAATAAAAAGTTCACCAGGAGAATCTTCCTGAAGAGGTTATGTAAATTATTAGTACTAGCTATGGTAGTTAATATTCAGTGCCTTAATCAGCCATTGTACAAAAGTTTATTGAGACAGATTTAGAAAGGGAATTATTTGTTCAGCCAACTGTACTTGCCTGTTTGGTCAGGCAGCAGTTACCTTGGATTGTGTGAGAATCTCAAGAGCTGTTCAGATTACCTCAATCTACTGTACTAGAACTCTAACTGCATTCACTGTGTCCGGTAGTACTCAAAGCAGGTGCAACCAGCAAACGTGATACAAGGCAATAAAGATTTTTGCAGTGTGATAAAGTGATTATTCACTCAATAATACAATGACAAAATATTTTTTGCTTTATCAAAAAAAAAAGCCACCACAACATCTATTTGAATAACAACTTCCTCTAAAGCAATTAAAAATTAGTTTTTATTAAGAATATATTGACTATTATGCAAAATGAACCATCCTCGTAATTAATGATTAATCTGCTTTCACATCCTCAGTCCTACCTCACCCCCATCAGGGTCAAAATTGGTGAGTTGAAACAAAAGTTGAATTTCCTTGACTCCTATGTGCAAACACAAGAATTTTTCATTCATGAAAATGCTTACCAGTTAAAACCATATAAGCTTTCATGCAGTATTTATTCAAGCATATTTTTAAAAGAGGAAACATTTAATTTGGCTGTCCCTTCTGCCTCTCTTTTTTTTTTTTTCTGCTGTCCTTTTTGTCACTCTTCCTTCAGTTCTCACAGCTCCCCTGACTACTCCCTACTCACAGACAGGAACCCCAACATAGGTCTGCCCTGCTCTCTTCCCTGCCAGGACTCATGCTGTTCCTTCAAAACTTATTATTCCTTTGTCAAATTCTTCCAGTCCCAATGTCTATAAGTCTAATTTTAGAAATAAATCCATACTTAGGTATTACTGTAAAATATTTTTTATAACATTACCATTTTTGTAATATATTTGCATTTAAATTTGACTCAAAGACAAAAGACTGAAATCCAAATTCTCCCATCACACATATACATACACACATGCCCACTGTCATCTTTCTTTCTCTTCCCTAGACAGATAATAACTCTCATCGATAACCCAGAAGGACTCTCTTTTTTATGGTTCTTGTACTCCAAAGGAAAATCTGAAGCTGCCAGGCACATGCCATGGGTCACATACAATGGTTTCATGGCTCCTGTACTCACAGATGCCCACTAAGCTGTGAAAGAATAAATATTGACATAGTTCACCTTATCAGACTGGTGACTCCAGCTCAGATGAATGAATGTGAATTCTTAGGAAGCAGGCACCTCAAGACCTCTCATCTCAAAACAGATGTGCAGATCTAACACTAAGATGGGGTTAGAGCATTAAGTGTTAGAAGTTCAGGACAATTCCAGAGACACAATTTTTTTAAAAGCTTGTGAGGAGAAGTTGAATGAGAAACCTTTAAGTAGATTCTAGAGGGATCTGATCAAGGTGATTCTAAGTGAAAGAAAGCAGATGTTGGAGGACTGAGGAGTCCAGGCAAAAGTCAGAATGGAACTCCCAAGAAGGCATTTTTTGAAAGACTTCTGTCATCAGAAACAGGAGATTGAACTCAAAGCTTGTAATCCGAAAGAGAGACTAGGTGATCAATGGGAACTCCAATGCAGAGTAA
The DNA here is from genome assembly GCF_000325575.1 of Pteropus alecto. Taxonomy (NCBI): domain Eukaryota; kingdom Metazoa; phylum Chordata; class Mammalia; order Chiroptera; family Pteropodidae; genus Pteropus; species Pteropus alecto. Next base: position 1,092,189 of record NW_006443120.1, read on the forward strand.
AATAGAGAAAGATGAAAAGTCACAAAATCTAATGATAAAGAATAAAAAAACTTATTCATGGTGACTGTTCAGTCATATGTGTATTCAACAAATACTTATTAAATACCTATTGTATAGCTAAAATTGCTTTAGGACTATAACCATAATGAGAATCCTAACTCTCATGAAGCACATGATCTATAAGGGATAATACATAATAAAACAAGCATTAACTATTAAGGAGATGTACAGGACACTCTATGGAACACAAAGCAAGAGCACTGAATACCTCTATAGAGGTGGGGAGTATGTAGGGTCAGCTGTGGGGCTGTTAATGAAGACCTCCTGGAGGAAGTAACATATAAACACAGAGACTTAGATCAACAGTTCTCAGTTCCGTTAGAACCAATGCCCTCTCTGCTACAAATAGCATATAGCATACTCTTTTTTTATCCTGAAATGAAATCCATGGATAATATAACCTTCCTATAGATACAAATTAATCAATATTATTCTTAAACTGTAATAAAGAAAATAGCAAAAAATCATTTATAATAATATGCATTTCAGTATGAGAATGCATTACTTATTTAACCAGGAAGTTGTAATCACCATGAAAATGACAGCCTCGAATCTGATATTAGAATTAATAACACAAATACCATGAAGGTATTGCCATTGGTGAAGCGATTTTCATAGATTATGAACAACTCTCAGTAAAGTTCAAAATAAAAACAACAGTCTATCTACCCTTGCTTTACACAGTAGTTGTGTTCCCAGAAAATTCAACATATATAAAATGTTGTAAAATAGACTTTGTATTCACATATAAAAAGGAAGCTCATTAAAAAAGAAGGTGTTTCCCCTATAAGAATATCAAGAGGAACATTTGAAAGTCATGCAAATACATAGAACTATGTGTTAGGCAGGACTGTCTCATATGTTGCATTCATATCTAAACCTAATTTCTAGACTCCCTGGATCCCTCTCACATGTTAGTTGTGACTCCCAATCACTGACAAGCAAAAATATGTCCACAGTTTTTAGAAATGCTCCCCACTTCAACTGAAACCACTGATTTTCAATACTGTAATTCCAATATGAGATTGTATAACCTGTGGCCCGTTTGCCTGTAATTTAATTTATGACACTTTATTACAGTAGCCCTAGAAAACTAATACATTCACTCTCCCGAGAGGCCTGCCCCAGCCAGTGCTGACCTGAATAGTGGGTAGGTCAATCTATCTCTGGGTTCAGTACAAGCAAGCTCACTTGACTACCAGTTCTAAAGCCACATTCTCCAACTTTGCTCTTTTCTGACTTAATATTTATGCCTCAATCTGTATCTCCTACTTTAAAACTTCAAATTCTTTGAATTCCCAGTGGGGTTGAGAGGTGATATTTACTGGGAACCCTTCAGAAATACCAATCCCCTGTAACTAAATAAGGTACACCACAAATCTCCACACTGTAGAAAATTTATTTGGGAACAAAAATTATCTTTTTAAGAGCACATTTCTTCTCATCATATAACTTCCTTGAATATTTCATACATTTTTACAACACTGATAAATGAGAAGTTGTTGATAGATATAAAGTTACTGAAATTAAAGAGCTGTCGAAATAAAGCATACTGACCACAATCGCCATAGTATAATATATAAAATAATTTTTAGAGTAAATATATTATTATAACTGATATTAGGATAAAAGAACTGGGCATATCAAAGTGAGAGTAAACTTTAAGGCCAATGTTCAGATCACAGAGAGCAGCAGCACTAGATGGGGAGGTAGGCACTCCTGCAATGCAATCTAATACCTGCTTTTAGAGATGAGGATGCAGAGTCCCGAATGAAGCAAAGAGCAGAGTTCATTTTCTGATTATAAGTTCAGTTACTTTTTCAGTACACCAAATTGTGGATATAACTTAAATGAAAGCATTTCCATTGTATGGCATGTGATTAATGTGCACATGGTTGCTTTTCAGATCTTCCTGAAGTCTCAGGAAAAGGGAAACGTGATACTGCTCAGGCTCCCAATCAGGCCAAAGCATCAAGATGGGGCTAAGGAGAGAGATCAGCTTCTATAATGACGCAGAGAAAGAAATCATCAAGGAAATATGAGTCCATTTGTCTTCTTCCAATTTTTTAGTAAATGTCTTCTTCTTCAGAAGCATCTTCTTTAGCAAACTAGAAAAAAACCATAGCTTATTGTTCTGCCCACTGTGTTTTGCATCTCCAACTTTGCAAACAGAGCTCTCCAGCCTTTTACATATGGCTACAATATTAGATGTGAGCAGCTGTGGAATAATTCTATTTATCTCCAAAAGCTGTTCTTCTACCAACAGAATTACCCTGAAGTTCCTAGGGAGCCATAGCAAATGCATTTCCCTACTTTTCTATTTCCATCATAAAGAATTATTTACACCACCACATACATACATATATTTTAATTTCAGAACTGTATATATTTCACAAGCCAGCAGAGAGCACAACTTCTATGATTTGTATACTGCATCTTTTAAGACTAGATGTCCTTCAAAGAAAACCATTATTTGTTCGACTCTTTAGGAGTACCCAATCTCTCGAAAAGAAAAAAAAAAAATACTGTAATTAAAGTTAAAAATACATTTTCATCCTTCTCACTATTTCCATCATTCCTTAAAACAAAAGAGATCTGGGATAACCAAATACTCCCCTGGCAAGCTCATGACAACAGTCCCTTAATTGTCTGTTGGTTCCAAAAAGAGCTCATAATGGTCAATGTCTCATCTTCAGATGCATTTTAGCTGGGAGGTAGCACAGACTTCAGATTCAGACTCTTTTTGGTTTGCATCTAGCCTCCATTAGTTGTGAACTGATGTGATATTTAAACTTTCTGAATTTCAAATTTTTCTTCTCTAAAATGTAAATAATATGTATTTCCAGAGATTATTGTGAAAATAAATAAAATGTCTAAGAAGCACTTACCCTTTGTGAGTGAGTTTGTCAAATGTAACACTTGTTTGCCCTTGAAGAATAATCAAGCACGATGATAATGATGATGATGATGATGATGATGATGATGATGATGATGGATGATGATGATTATGGTAAATGATTATGTACCATTTATAACATGCCAGGCACTGTGCTAAACTCTCAACATATATTAATTCATGTAATCCTCGCAATGGCTCCACAAGATGTTCTAGAGATAATGAAACCAAGACTCGGGGAAATTAAGTCACTTGGCCAAGATCATACAGCTAGTAAGCAGGAGAGCTAGGATTGCACTCCAGACAGTCACCAGAATTCATTTCAGGCAGTCACTCGCAGTCTGTGCACTTGGTCACTACACTATGCTATTTCTTGTAGTGTGATGATATTCAGTGGACTTTGACTCTCAATTTCTCCTTCTAAATAAGGTTCTTTAGTCTCCTTCTCCTTGTTGGATCACGGAAGGTACTGCTGCAGTTTTCCATGTCTTTTTAAAATGTTAGTCATTCTCCAAGCGTCTGAATGATCTCTCTTCTTTTCTCCTCATCTGGCAGCACTCTTCTCCCTCTCTGTGCCCCAAACACACTGACCTTTTGGTTCATCACACACAGCATGCTCCCTCCTCTTCATAGAGCACTTTTTTCTCTCCTCTTTTTTCTTGAATACCTTCATTTACCCCTCAGATCTCAGCTCAGTTGTTATCTCCCCAAGGAAGCCTTCCTGGACCTCTCTGATCAAGTAGCCTTAGGCATAGCTCTGTAGATGTCTCCTGAACAACACCTGTCCATGAGAATAGGGATCATGTGCCTTCTTTTGCTTATCTTGTGCCCATAAAGTCTAGATGACTGTCATATGCATAGTAGGAGCTCAATAAACATTTGCAAATGAATGAATGAAACATACTCTGTGGTTGGAAGTAACCAGCAATGCCATCCCTCCTACAGTTCCTCCTAACTTACCTTCTACTGCTCCCACTGGGCTCTTAAATGTTCACAAAGTCCTTAGAGATACAGAAATTGTCAATTATAGTAGAGGACTCACTGGTGACCTCTCTTTTTGTTCAAAACTGAACTCAAAATACAAATAGTTGCAACCTTTAAAGCAATATAACAATAAATCTTTAAAAGACAATATGCACATACACATGAGGCTGAACCATGCTTACCTGTGGTGACACCATTATCAACAGATCCTTGCTCACATTTAATAACATAGTCTTGATTCAAAATTAGTTGAATATTTGTAAATCTTCTATAACACAGTTCTCTGAAGAGTTTTATTTTCCCCCAACTCATACTGAAGCACTCTGAAATTTCAAATTTCTTGAGCATTATTTAGCTTGTAGCAGGCAGCTCTCTGTTCTGGTTCAATCTGTGATATACATAGCAAGATAGAGATAAGATTCCAGTTAAGGAAGTACTACTATGAACTTCTTGCTTTCTTATATTTACCATTCACTTAACTTGGGCATCTTCAATTTGAAATACGTAGTAAGCAGTTTATTCTTAACAGCTATTTTTTTTTCTTATTTTACTTTTTCAGACTATCTTTTCTCATTTTTAATTAAATTTACTGGGGTGACATTGGTTAATAAAATTATACAGGTTTCAAAGGTACAGTTCCATAATACATCATCTGTATATTGCATTGTGTGTTTATCACTCAAAGTCAAATTGACAAAAAGACAAAAAGTCTTCTTTTGTCACTGTATGTTTGACCCCTTTTACCTTTTTCTACCTCCCCCACATCCTCCTTTTCCGCTAGTAACACTATACTGTTGTCTGTGTCTGTGAGTTTTTGTTTGTCTTGTTCGTTTGTTGCTTTCAGTTTTAATCTCACATATGAGCAAAGTCATGTGTTTCTCTCCTTTTCCCACTTGACTTATTTCACTTAGCATAACAGTCTCAAGATCCATCCATGTCCCAAACAGCAGTGTTTCATCTTTTCTTATGGCTGAGTAATATTCTTTGGTACATACACACCACTTCTTCTTTATCCAATCATCTATCGAAGGGCACTTTGGTTGTTTCCATGTCTTGGCCACCATGAATAATGCTGCTGCAATGAACATTGGGATGCGTAAATCTTTATGGATAAGTGTTTTCAAGTTTTGGGGGTAGATACCCAGAAGAGGGATTTCTGGGTCATATAGTAATTCTATTATTAAATTTTGGAGGAACCTCAGTATTGTTTTCCATAGTTGCTGTACCAATTTACATTTCCATCAGCAGCATATGAGGGTTCCTTTTTCTCGACAACCTCTCTAATACTTGTTATTACTTATCTTGTTGATGATAGCCATTCTAACAGGTGTGAGGTGATGTGTCATTGTGGTTTTGATTTGCATTTCCCTAATAGCTAGTGAAGTTGAGCATCTTTTCATATATTTGTTGGCTGTTTGTATGTTTTCTTGGGAGAAGTGTCCGTTCAGGTCCTCTGACCATTTTTTAATTGCATCGTTTGTTTTCTGTTGTTGAGTTGTATGAGTTCTTTGTATATTTGGGATATTAGCCCCTTGTCGGAGGCGTTGTTTGCGAATGTCTTCTCCCATTCAGTTGGTTGCCTCTTTGTTTTGTTGATGGTTTCTTTTGCTGTGCAGAAGCTTTTCAGTCTGATATAGTCCCATTTATTTAATTTGGTTTTGTGTCCCTTGCCTTTGAGGTCAAATTCATATAATCCTCTCTAAGACCAAGGCCCATAAGTCTAGTATCTATGTTTTCTTCTATGTATTGTACTGTTTCGGGTCTTATATTTAGGTCTTTGATCCATTTTGAGTTAATTTTGGTGTATGGTGACAGATAGTAGTCTAGTTTCATTCTTTTGCATGTGGCTTTCCAATTTTCCCAGCCCCATTTATTGAAGAGCCTTTCTTTTCTCCATTATGTATTTTTGGCTTGTTTGTAGAAAATTATTTGTCCATATTTATGTAGGTTTATTTCTGGGCTCTCAATTCTGTTCCATTGGTCAATGTGTCTGTTTTTCTGCCAATACCATGCTGTTTTGATTATTGTTGCTTTGTAGTATAATTTGAAGTCAGACAGTGTGATACCTCTGGCTTCGTTCTTTTTTTCTCAGGATCGCTTTGGTTATTCAAGATCTTTTGTGATTCCATACAAATCTGATGATTTGTTTGTTTGTTTGTTTTATTTCTTTAAAAAACGCCATTGAGATTTTGATGGAGAT
>NW_006443120.1:1101487-1113748 GCF_000325575.1 Pteropus alecto
ATCTCCATCAAAATCTCAATGGCGTTTTTTAAAGAAATAAAACAAACAAACAAACAAATCATCAGATTTGTATGGAATCACAAAAGATCTTGAATAACCAAAGCGATCCTGAGAAAAAAAGAACGAAGCCAGAGGTATCACACTGTCTGACTTCAAATTATACTACAAAGCAACAATAATCAAAACAGCATGGTATTGGCAGAAAAACAGACACATTGACCAATGGAACAGAATTGAGAGCCCAGAAATAAACCTACATAAATATGGACAAATAATTTTCTACAAACAAGCCAAAAATACATAATGGAGAAAAGAAAGGCTCTTCAATAAATGGGGCTGGGAAAATTGGAAAGCCACATGCAAAAGAATGAAACTAGACTACTATCTGTCACCATACACCAAAATTAACTCAAAATGGATCAAAGACCTAAATATAAGACCCGAAACAGTACAATACATAGAAGAAAACATAGATACTAGACTTATGGGCCTTGGTCTTAGAGAGGATTATATGAATTTGACCTCAAAGGCAAGGGACACAAAACCAAATTAAATAAATGGGACTATATCAGACTGAAAAGCTTCTGCACAGCAAAAGAAACCATCAACAAAACAAAGAGGCAACCAACTGAATGGGAGAAGACATTCGCAAACAACGCCTCCGACAAGGGGCTAATATCCCAAATATACAAAGAACTCATACAACTCAACAACAGAAAACAAACGATGCAATTAAAAAATGGTCAGAGGACCTGAACGGACACTTCTCCCAAGAAAACATACAAACAGCCAACAAATATATGAAAAGATGCTCAACTTCACTAGCTATTAGGGAAATGCAAATCAAAACCACAATGACACATCACCTCACACCTGTTAGAATGGCTATCATCAACAAGATAAGTAATAACAAGTATTAGAGAGGTTGTCGAGAAAAAGGAACCCTCATATGCTGCTGATGGAAATGTAAATTGGTACAGCAACTATGGAAAACAATACTGAGGTTCCTCCAAAATTTAATAACAGAATTACTATATGACCCAGAAATCCCTCTTCTGGGTATCTACCCCCAAAACTTGAAAACACTTATCCATAAAGATTTACGCATCCCAATGTTCATTGCAGCAGCATTATTCATGGTGGCCAAGACATGGAAACAACCAAAGTGCCCTTCGATAGATGATTGGATAAAGAAGAAGTGGTGTGTATGTACCAAAGAATATTACTCAGCCATAAGAAAAGATGAAACACTGCTGTTTGGGACATGGATGGATCTTGAGACTGTTATGCTAAGTGAAATAAGTCAAGTGGGAAAAGGAGAGAAACACATGACTTTGCTCATATGTGAGATTAAAACTGAAAGCAACAAACGAACAAGACAAACAAAAACTCACAGACACAGACAACAGTATAGTGTTACTAGCGGAAAAGGAGGATGTGGGGGAGGTAGAAAAAGGTAAAAGGGGTCAAACATACAGTGACAAAAGAAGACTTTTTGTCTTTTTGTCAATTTGACTTTGAGTGATAAACACACAATGCAATATACAGATGATGTATTATGGAACTGTACCTTTGAAACCTGTATAATTTTATTAACCAATGTCACCTCAATTAGTTTAATAAACTGTAAAAAAATGGAAATGGAGTCAAGAGGAAAATTTCAATAAATTGTAGGTAAGCCAAAGGTTTGTTTTTGTTTCTATAGATTAGTTCTTACACATTTCCTGTTACTAGAGTTTGGGTAATGTGTAATTTTAACCAGAAACCCAGCATTAAGCAATGACTACTAAAGTCTATTTCCTGATAAACTTAGGAAAGGTCAGAGGTTAATTGGTCCATGCCTGGTTTAAATGTCATAAGCCTGAAGGTACAGCTTCCCACTTCAACACAGTTCATTACAATATTATCAGAACTAGGGACACTTCAATTGCTTAGTAACAAATAGACAGACACATGAATGTCTTAGGTTTACAGAAACCAATCTAATTTTGTCTTAACTTCACTACACTAAATAAATGATTCAAACTTTCTGAAACCTTAAGGAAACACAAAAAGCCCTTAGTCTGAGAGTCTGGGCCTTTTTGATGTGACTGTACATCCTTGCCTTTGCTGTAGCAAACAGAAGCAACTGATAATTATTCTCATCATCAATTATACAGAATCAGATATGTCACCAGGCTCTGGAGCTGAATTTTCCTTGGAAAATGAATAACATATATTAATAAAAGTCTACAGGAAAAACAGAAGGGGGGAGAGGGAACTCTAGAAGAAGAAAAAAAAAACAAAAAAACCTACAAAAAGCCCTGTATGTGATCACAAATTTACACTGGAAAATGAATTCCAAATAGGACTCAGCTTTCAGCCTGAAAATTTAATCAATGCATCTAAAAAGCCAAAAAGAACAGTTTTCTGAAACAAAATGATTGATTTCAATTTAGAATTTCAGTGAGATGACAGTCAGTAGCTGACATAAGTTGGAGAGAATAATTCAACATCCAAATTTTTTTTCCAAAATTTTCTGTCTTCGCAAAACAGATTGGAGAATGGTAATGAAGAGTCACGTGAAAGTAGCACTGATGTCTGAAACCATAATAAGCAAATAAATGCCAAGATAAAGTGTTTATAGTTAATTTACAAATAAGGTAAACCAGGAAAACCACTATACAGACTTTAAATACTATTTTTATTTTTAATTAATTACTTTAGTTCCTTTTTTCAGCCATAATTTTCAAAATATTAACAAAAATTTGTCCTAGAGTTATTGAGCTGTAGAATGCTTTCAAACTACTCTAGAATCAGTTTAGCATATTTCTGAAACATTTCTGGGACAAGAGAAGAATGTGTCAACAGAATAGACTTGTGGAATGTCTGAGATGGCTGTAGCATAGGAGAGCTCTGAACTTTCCCCATCCCATGAGCAAAATCAAATATATATGTATATAGGTAGCAATTACTCTTGTGAGACAACTGAGTGCTGAATGAACAACTTCTGATAACAAACAAGAGAAAGAGACTGTGTATAGAAGGCTAGGAAGCTGAGGGAGCCCTCTAGGAGCTGCAGGAATTCTCTGAGGATAGAGGAGCCAGCCAGCACCATTGTTTATGTTATCGGAGCTCTGTTTGAGTGATTTGGCCTTCCTGCAAGATCATCACAGCACATTCACAGCTACAGCACACAGAGCTTTTTGCCTCAGAACAAAGGGAGCAAGCAGGAACAACAGAGTTTTACCACACCAATCTGGCCTCCATTTGCTCCAAGTGGCAAGCTAGTGCCCCAGGTTTCATGTGCCTTCCCAAAACTATCCAACACATAGAGCCTACACAGAGGTCATATCTACATAGGACCACTTTTTGATGAACAAACAAGGAAGAGACTGTATAGAGAAGACTAGAGCTCTCTAGGGACTGCAGGAATTCTCTGGGGTTGGAGAATCCAATAAGCACATTTGTTTACGACCCCTTCCACTTCAATAGGGTTGGCAGGGGCTCTATTCAGGAGTTCTGGCCTGCCTATAAGTTTGCTGCAGTGTGCTCCTGGACATATCACCCAAGCCCATTTCAGTTTGAACAAAGGGACGAAGCAGAATCAATAAGGCCTTACTGCATATACCTGGCTTAGGAAGCCAGTGCCCGGGACACATTAGACACACTAGACACACCCTCAGCTCCTAGTAGCCTGCCAAAATCACCCAGCAAACACAGTCTACACAGTTTGCTTCTCTATAAGGTCACTTCAAGACTGGAAGAGACAGCTATTTGTCCAATATAAAAAAACAGAAAGTCACACAAAATTAGAGGATGAAAGAATATCTCTCATATGAAAGAATAAGAAAACACTCCTAAGGAAACAAACACAAGTAATTTGTCTGATAAAGAACTCAAAAAAATGCTCACCAAATTTGACAGTGGAATAGAGGAACTCAGGGGAAATTTCAACAAAAAGTTAGAAAATATAGGAAAGAAGTAAGCAGACCTGAAGAATACTATTACTGAAATTTAAAAAAGCACATTAGGAGAAATCAACAGTAGATTAGCTAACAGAAAAACTGATCAGTGACCTGAAAGACAGAGTAGTGGAATCAACTAATCAGAACAGCAGAAAGAAGAAGAAATTTTTTTAAATGAGGATGGTTTAAGAGACCCCTGGAATAATATCAAGTGCTCAAATATTTGCATTATAGGGAACCCAGAAGGAGAAAAAAGGGGAATGAATGGAAACTTTATTTACAGAAATAATGGCTGAAAACTTTTATAACCTAAGAAAAGAGACATCCAGTTCCAGGAAGCACATGAGAGTTTCAAATAAGATGAACATAAAGAGACTCACACCAAGACATATTGCAGTTTAAATGGCAAACATTAAAGATAAACAGATGACTCTGAAGGAAGCAAAAGTAAAATGAGTTACATACAAAGTAAAACCTGTAAGGCTACCAGCTGATTTCTCATCAGCAATTTTGCAGTCGAGAGGGAATGACAAGACATCTTTAAAGTGCTCAAAGAAAGGAACTTACAACCTAGAATAATTTACCCTGCAAAATTAACATTCAAAATTGAAGGAAAGATAAAGAGTTTCCCAGGACAAGCTAAAACTAAAGGACTTCATCACCAGTAAACAAGTTTTACAGGAAATATTAAAGGGTCTTATTTAAGGAGAAAAAGAAAGGTTATAACCAGAAAGAAAAATGTAAACATATGAGAAAGGGAAAAATCCTCACAGGGAAAGACAAATATTCAGCAAATATAGCAAATCAGACATTTATAAAGCTACTCCAAAGATTCAAAGAAAAAAGTATCAAACTCAAACTACAATAAGGAGTTAGAAGATACACAAAAAGAACTAAAATATGGCACAAATAACATAAAGCATGGAGGGAGGAGTAAAAATATATTCTTTATATAATATATTTTAAATAAATGCTTATTAGTTTAAAATAGACTACTATAGATAAATAATAATAGGCATAAACCTCGTTGTAACCAAAAACCAAAAATCTACAAAAGATATAAAAAGAATAAAGAGAAAGGAACTTAAACAAAACACTAAAGAAAAACAGCAAACCAAAAAGGAAGAGATCAAGAGAAGAAGAAAGGAACAGAAGACAACTATAAAAACAAGCTGAAAACAATTATCAAAATGGTAATAAGGATACACTGATCAATAATTATTTTAAATGTAAAAGGATTAAATTCTGCAATAAAAAGACATAGGGTGGCTGAATTAATTAAAATGCATGACTCATCTATATATTACTTACAAAAGACTCACTTTAAATAGAAAGAAACATAGACTGAAAGTGAAGAAATGGAAAAAGGTATTTCATGCAAATAGAAATGAAAAGAAAGCTAGAGTAGTGATACCTATATTAGTAAAAAATAGACTTTAAAAAAAGTGAGAAAAAAGACAGAAAAGAACATTATATAAAGGAATATAAAAATCACAAATATCTATACACTCAACATAGGAGCACCTAAATACATAAAACAATTAATAATGGACATTAATGGAGAAATCTATAGTAATATAAAAATAGTAGGGAATTTTAATATTCCACTGTCATCAATGAATAAATTATCCAGATAGAAAATAAATAGCGAACTTATGACTTTAAATGTCATATTAGATGAATCAACTTAATAGACATTTATAAAACATTTCATTTAAAAACTGCAGAATACAGTTGTTGTTTTTTTTTCAAGTCACATGGAACATTCTCCAGGATAGATTACATACTGGGCTACAAAACAAACTTCAATAAATTCAAGAAGATTGAAATCATATCAGGCATCTTTTCAGACCATGATGGCATAAAAATGGAAATCAATTATAGGAAGAAAACTGGAAAAAACACAAATATATGGAGACTAAACAACATGCTACTAAACAACCAATGGATCAAGGAGGAAATCACACAGAAAATCACAAATTATCTTGAAACAAATGAAAATGGAAACATAACTTTTCAAAATTTATGGAATTCAGCAAAAACAGTTTTAAGAGAGAAGTTCATAGCTATACAAGCCTACCTAAGAAACAAGAAAAATCCCAAATAAATAATCTAAGTCTATTCTTAAAGACACTAGCAAAAGAACAAACTAAAACCAAAGTAAACAGAAGGAAGGAAATAGTTAAGATCACAGCAGAAAAAATAAATAAATAAATAAATAAATAACAATTAGAAAACAACAGAAAAGATCAATAAAACTAAGAGCTGTTTCTTTGAAAAGATAAACAAAATTGATAAAACTTTAGTCATACTCATCAAGAATAAAAAGTAAGAGAGCTCAAATAAATGAAATCATAAATAAAGGAAGTTACAATCAACACCACAGAAATATAAAGAATCATTCAAGACTACCATTACCGAAATTCAACAATCTAAAAGACATGACTAAATTTCTAGAAGTTTATAACCTTCCAAGACTGAACTAGGAAGAAATAAAAAACTTTGATGAATCTGCTCCAAGGTCTGTCATTTTGTTTATCCTTTCAAAGAACCAGCTCTTAGTTTCATTAATCTTTTGTATTGTTTCTCTAGACTCTGTTTTGTTTATTATTTCCTTCCTTCTAGTCACTTTAGGCTTTGTTTGCTTTCTACTTCTTTTAAATGTAAGGTTAGATTGTTTATTTGAACTTTTTCTTGTTTCTTGAGGTAGTCCTGTATTGCTATGAATTTCCCTCTTAGGACTGCTTTCGCTGTGTCCCACAGATTTTGAGTTGTTATGTTTTCATTTTCATTTGTCTTTAGGTTTCTTTTGATTTCTTCTTTGATCTCATTGTTAACCTATTCATTTTTTAGCAGCATGTTATTTAGCCTCCATGTGTTTGTGTATTTTCCAATTTTTTTCCCTTGTAGTTTATTTCTAGTTGCATACCATTGTGATACGTTTTCAAACTTAAATTTATTAAGACTTGTTTTGTGTCCTAACATGTGGTCTTACCTGGAAAATGTTCTATATGCACTTGAGAAAAATGTATAAGTATCACTACCTCAGCTTTTTTATTTTTTTCATTTCCATTTGCGTGAAATATCTTTTTCCATCCCTTTATTTTCAGTCTGTGAGTGTCATTTGATCTGAATTGGGTCTCTTGTAGACAGTATATGCATAGGTCTTGTTTTCTTATCCATTTAGCTACTCTATGTCTTTTGATTGGAATATTGGAATATTTAATTCATTTACATTTAAAGTGATTGCTGATATGTACATAGTTACTGCCATTTTATTAGTAGTATTTGTTTTTTTCAATTTTCTTTTTTACTCCTTCTCTTTTTATAGAAGTCCCTTTAACATTTCTTATAATACTGGCTTGTTGGTGGTGAATTCCATAAGCTTTTCCCTTTCTGGGAAGCTCTTTATCTCACCTCCATTTTAATCGAAAGCCTTGCTAGGTACAGTATTCATGGTTGTAGATTCTTGTTTTTCATAACTGAATTTTTTGCCAGTCCTTTCTGGCCTACAAAGTTTCCATTTAAAAATCAGCAGACATTCTTATGGAGGTACACTTTTAAGTAACTAGCTGCCATTCTCTTGCTGCTTTTAAGATTCTCTCTTTGTATTTGACCTTTGGCATATTAATTATGATGTGTCATGGTGTGTGTCTGTTTCAGTTCCTCTTGTTTGAGACTGTGTTTCCCAAACTTGTATGTCTAATTCCTTTGTCAGGTTAGGAAAGTTTTCTGTCATTATTTCTTCAAATAAATTCTCAATCCCTTGCTCTCTCTCTTCTTCCTCAGGCACTCCTGTGATCTAGATATTGTTACGCTTCATGTTGTCCCAGAGGCCTCTTAAACTACCTTCGTTTTTTTTAATTCTTTTTTCTTTTTATTATTCTGATGGGGTGTATCTTGCTACCGTGTCTTCTAGTTTGTTGATTCGATCCTCCGCTTCATCCAATCTACTGCAGAGTCCTTCTAGTGTATTCTTCATTTCAGTTATTGTATTTTTCATATCCATCTGTTTCTTTTTTATTGTTTCTATGTCCTTTTTTATGCTTACTATCTGTATGTCAAGGTTCTCATCCATTCTACCCCTAAGTTCATTGAGCATCCTTATAACTATTATTTTGAACTCTGTCTCTGGTAGGTTGCTCGCTCCTATTTCATTTAGCTTATTTTCTGGAATTTCCTCCTCTTGCTTCATTTTTGGCATGTTTCTTTGTTTATTCATTTATTAGCCTCTCTGTGTTCATTTCTATGTGTCATGAATATTTGCTTTGTCTCTTAGCCTTGGCCAGATGTCCTAATGTGGAAGGTGTTCTGTGTAGCTCAGTGGCACATTCTCCTTGATCTCCTGTCCCGGGGGCTCTGGACATGATATTTGTGTGGGTTATGTGTTATCTTCTGTTGTTGCCAAGCCTTTATTGTTGTTGCCAAGCCTTTATTGTTGTTGGTAGATCAGTGGATGAGATTCATGCTCAAGCTGACTAATTGTGGGAATTGGCTGTGCCCACAGGATAAGAATTGCTATAAGGGGGCTGACCCCACTGAGTGGGATTTGCCCTAGCAAGCTTGTGTACTTATTGCAACCACCCTTTGTGTGTGTATCATTAATGTGTCTAGTCAGGATTTGCTATGTTTTATTATAGTGCCAGTCTATGAATGTGTTGGTTTTGTGGCTCCTTGGGAGGGCATCCCTAATAGGCCAAGGTCAGGCACTGCTTTTGATTGCTCAGGGCTACCTGATGAGAGCTACAAAGGATTCGCAGATGGTTGTTGCCTATACTGTATCTATAGGTAAGTGGGAAAGACAAAGCTGTAAGCTGCTTTCCAGTTATCCCCCATCCCTGACCTAAGGCAGTTTAGCAGAGGATTCAGTGCTCTTCAAGCCCTGACACTGCCTGTCAGTTGCTCCTAAGTCTCTGAAACTGGAAGAGCCTCTGGGTGATATGTGTGTTGGGTGGTTCAGGGACCCTAGGAGTCTCCTAGATCTATTGAGCAAATTTCCCCCTGACACTTGTGTCAGTTTACATGCCAGCACTGTCTCTGTGACTCCCTGTACAAATTTCCAATCACAGCAAGGTCAGCTGCCCACCTCTGGCCTGAATGTGCCACTCCAGGGCAGGGGCAGCTGCCTAACAACATGCAACAGGCTTTGTGTATTAGATGGGGTGGGAGTTCAGGGAGTCAAGGGCTGTCAGGCCAATAGCCTCAGTTTTCTGTAATTTCTGTGTCTGCATGTTCCCGCAGAAGTCACAGACCACATGGAGACAAGCTGCTGTCTGGGGTAGTCCCACAGACCCCTGAAATGCCCTCAAAAGATATTGCAGCTCATGCAGGCAACAATGGTCACCCACAACTGTTTTCCCTGAAATGTGCTCACTGCACTAACCAAGGTCTGTTGCCTGTGCAGAACATGCAACCCCAGAACCAAGCAGGGCAAGGGAGGCTTCCTGTCAATGGGCTGCAGGCACTTTGTGGCTTGGGTGAAGTGGGATCTCAGGGAGACAAAGGCCATCAGACCAATACAGCCTCAGTTTTTGCTGCAACTTCTATGCCCAGGCATTCTCACTGTAGTCACAGATCACAGTGAGACCAGCTGCCATCTGGAGTGGTCGGTCACACAACACCTGCGCTCCCTGGATACAATATTGCAACTCTTGCAGGCAGCAGAGGTCTGCCTGCAACTGATTTCCCTGCAATGCCCACCCTCTACTAGCCAAAGTTTTTTGCTTGTGTGGATTGGAAGACGGGGAGGGCAGGGAGCAGGGCACTGGCGGCTGGTTCACTGTCAGTGGGCCACCTGGGGCAATTTGTGGGTTGGGTGGTGTGGGGTCTCAGAGAGACAATGACCCTCAGATCAATACAGCCTCAGTCTTACTGCAATGTCAGTAACTGCTCGCTCATTCCCATGAAAATCCCAGATCATAGCAAGACCAACTGCTGTCTGGGACTGGCCCACTGATCCCCAAGATTCACCCAAATTCGTGTTGGCGGCAGTGATCTGCCTGAAACTGCCTCCGAGATGGGTGCTCAGAGTGCTGGCTACCAGCTGTAAATGTTTGGCCCTGAATTGGTGCAGGGCATGGCAGCCATTCAGCAACAAAAGCTCCAGGCAATTTGCAGGTTGGGTGGAGCGGGCTGATCTCCTTAGGCCAGCGCTTCCTAATGGCCCTGTGGGAGGGGTCTGCACCATCAAGCTGGAGTAGATTGCCCAGTAGGGTGACTCGACTAAGGCACAATGGTGGTTGTCTGTCCAGCCCTTGATCTGGTGCCAGTTAATGCAAACTTTTCAGCATGAATCCTGCGCAAGACTTAACCCACTGCTGGTGGCCCAGGTAAATGTCTGCAGGTCAGAAAGCCTGGGTGAGGGCCCTTTAAAAGGGCATCGAGGGTTTCAATCTCTTTTCATCTCACCTAGATAGCTAGAATCCCCTCTGGTTTTTACAGTCAGAGTTATTGGAAACTCCTCTTCCCTGAGCTGGTACCCTGGGCTGGGGAGCCTCCAAATGAGGTCAGGACCCCCTTCTCCTTCAAGGGAACCTCTGCAGCCTCACTTTCCTTCCCAGTGATCCTCCACCACCTGTGAGTGTGGGTTCAGCCTGATTCACGATTTTGCCCCTCCTACGGGCTTCGATGTGGCTCCGTCTTTATATTATCAGATGTACATGTTATGATCAGCTGGACTTCAGGTGATTCTTCCATGTTGATTATTTTATAATTTGGTTGTAATTTCAATGCAGTGCTGGGTGGAGGTTACACCTGCTTTTACCTAGTCTGCCATCATCCCCACCAATTCATTGTCAAGAAACAAAAAATGTAAACAAACCAATCACTAGCAATTAAATTGAAACAGTAATCAAAAAAAATCTCAACAAATAAAAGTTCAAGACCAGATAGTTTCACAGGTGAATTCAACCAAACATTCAAAAAAGAATTAATTCTTCTGAAACTATTTCAAAAAACTGAAAAGGAAAGAATATTTCAAAACTCATTTTATGAAGATAGCATTATCTTGATACCAAAATTAGATAAAGACATTACAAAAAAAGAAAATTACATGCCAATATCCTTGATGAACATAGATGCAAAAATTCTTGACAAAATCTTAAACTGATTCAACAGTATTTTAAAAGGATTATACGACATGACCAAGTGGGATTCATCCCAAGGATGCAAAGATGATTCAACATCTGTAAATTAATCAAGGTTATATATTAACAAAATAAAAGATAAAATCCATGTGATCATTTCATAGATGCATGAAAAACATTTGACAAATTCGACATCCTTTTAAGATAAAAACTCTCAACAAAGCAGGTATGGTGGGAACATACCTCAGCCTAATAAAGGACATATATGACAAACCCTCAGCTAACAATACTCAATGGTAAAAAAAACCGAAGGCTTTATTTCTAAGATCAGGAACAAGACAAGGATGCCCACTCTCACAACTATTATTAACATAGTATTGGAAGTCCTAGCTACAGCAATCAGATAAGAAATAGAAAAAAAATGGCATCCGAATTAGAAAGGAAGAGTAAAAGTGTCCTTACATGCAGATGACATGATACTATATATAGAAAACCCTAAGGGCTCCACCAAGAAGCTGTTAGCACTGATACATGAATTTAGTAGAATTTAGTAAAGTAGTAGGATACTGAATAAATATACAGAAATTCGTTGCTTTTATACACTGCTAACCAAAGATCAGAAGAAATTATGAAAATAATCCCATTTACAAAAGCATTAAAAAATATAAAATGCCTAAGAATAAATTTAACCAAAAACATAAAAGACCTATACTCTGAAAATTGTAAGACACTGAAGAAAGAAATTGAAGAAGATACAAATAAATGGAAAGATATACCTTGTTCATGGATTAGAGGAATTAATATTGTTAAAATGTCCTTACTACCTAAGTAATATACAGATAAAATTAAATCTCTATTAAAATATCAATAACATTCTTCTCGGAATTAAAACAGCTAACCATAAAATTTATATGGAACCACAAAGACCATGAATAGCCTAAGAAATCTTGAGAAAGAACAAAGTGGAATTATCACCCTCATTGATCTCAAACTATACTACAAATTCACAAAATCCAAAACAATATTGTATTAGCATAAAAACAGATATATAGATCAATGGAATAGAATATAGAGTCAAGAAATAAATCCTCGCTTATGTGGTCAATTAATCTATGACAAAGAAAGTAAGGATATACAATGAGGTAAAGACGGCCTTCTCAGTAAATGGTGCTGGGAAACCTAGATAGACAAATGCATAAATAAATAAATAGATAAATAAATAAATAAAT
>NW_006443120.1:1113885-1122510 GCF_000325575.1 Pteropus alecto
AGTAACTCCAACATCGCATCTTTTTGGATGCATCATCTCAAGCAACTGAAACAAAAGAAAAAATAAAGAAATGGGACTACATCAAACTAAAATGTTTTTGCACAGCAAAGGAAACCATCAACAAAGCCAAAAGACAACCTACTGAATAAGAGAAGACATTCACGAATGGCACATCTGATAAGGAATTAATATCCAAAATATATTAAGAACTCATATAACTTAACACCAAAAAAAAAAATCCAATTTAAAAGAGTACTTGAATAGGCATTTCTTCTAAGAGGACATACAGATGGCCAACATATAAAAAGATGCTCAACATCACTAATCATCAGGTAAATGCAAATTAAAACCACAATGAGATATCACCTCACCATTGTCAAAATGGCTATCATCAATTAATCAACAAATAAAAAGTGCTGGAGAGGAAATGAAGAAAAGAGAACCTTTGTACACTGTTGGCAAGATTGTAAACTAGTGCAGCCACTATGGAAAACGGTTTAGAGATTCCTTGAAACATTAAAAAAAGCTACCATCTGATCCAGCAACTGTACTTCTAGGTATTTATTTGAGAAAAGTAAAAACACTAATTTGAAGATATATGCACCCCTATGTTCATTGCAGTATTATTTACAATAGCCAAAGTATGGAAGCAACTTCCATATATACATAGACACATTCGTACATACATATATACATACACATACATGTACATATATTTCAGCTATAAAAAAGAATGAAATCTTGCTATTTGAGACAATATAAATAGACTTAAAAGGTATTATTCTAAGTGAAATAAGTCAGACAGAGGAAGACAAATACCGTATAATATCACTTATAAGTGAAATCTAAAATAAATAAATGAATGAATGAAAGAATAAAACAGAACAAAGAAAGAATAGGCTGGTGAACTGATTTCTCACAGGGACAAGCTAATGAAATGTCTTTAACAGGAAAGAGCTACAGCTAGAGGAAGGTTTTATGTTCCTTCACATGATCTTACTAAGGCCTGGTTTGCTAAATCAGAATTCTGGGAACAATTTTTCAAACAATATTAAAAAAGAGTCTGAGATTTTAAATTATTTAAATTGCCTAGACTTTTTGCACTATCTTTTAAAATTTGTTGATATTAATATTATTTTGTATTAGTTTAAGGTGTACAACATAGTGATTAAACATTTATTTATTATTTATTTTAAATATTAAAAACAGTTGTATTTATTTGTAACTGGCTGATTTTTGCTTTATGTGTCATATCTTTTTTATTTTTTTTTCGTTTATAGTTGGCATGCAATCTTATATCAGTTTCAGGTGTACACAAAGTGATTAGATATTCATATAACTTACAAAGTGATCACCTCCAATAAGTCTAGTACTTATATGACAATATTATTGATTATATGCTTTATTCTATACTTTACATCCCCATGACTATTTTGTAACTACCAATGTGTACTTCTTAATCCCTTTCCCTTTCACATAACCCCCCACCCTACCCCATCTGGCAACCATCAGTTTGTTCTGTGTATCTATTAGCTTATTTCTGCTTTGTTTGTTTACTTTGTTCCTTGGATTCCACATGTAAGTGAAATCATATGACATTTGTCTTTCTCTGTTTAACTTACTTCTCTCAGCACAATATCCTCTAAGTCCATCCATGTTGCTGCAGATGGCAAGAATTCATTCTTTTATTTGTTTGTTTATATTTATGATTGAATAATATTTCATTGTATACATGTACTACCTCTTCTTTATCCATTCATCCATTGATGGACATACAGGTTGTCTCTATATTTGGCTATTGTAAATAATGCTGCAATAAACACATGGATTCACGTGTCATCCCCACCCCCGAGTGGCATTTTGCATTTTGGATTTCTTTAGATAACTACTGAGAAGTGGGATTACCAGGTCCTTCCTTGACCCTTGATACAGCCTTTGTTTTAAAGTCTATTTTGTCTGGTATAAGTATTGCTACCTCAGCATTTTTTTTCTTTTGTTTCCATTTTCATGAAATATCTTTTTTCATCTCTTTACTTTCAGTCTGTGTATGTCTTTCGATCTGAAGTGAGTCTCTTGTAGGCAGCATATATAAAGCTCTTGTTTTCTTAGCTATTTAATCACACTATCTTTTGATTGGAGCACCTACTCCATTTACATTCAAAATAATTGTTGATAGATATGTAGTTATTGCCATTTTCTTATTCATATTTTTTATCTTTTTTTTTTTTCTTTTTTCTTTTTCCTCAAGAGGTCCCTCCAACACATTTTGTAATTCTGGCTAGGTGATAATGAACTCCTTTAGTTTTTTCTTATCCTTTATTTCTTTCTCTGTCCTTCAATTATAAATGATAGTTTTGCTGAGTAGAGTAATCTTGGTTGTAGATTCTTGCTTTGCATCACTTTGAATATTTCTTGACAATCCCTTCTGGCATGCAGAGTTTCTGTGGAGAAATCAGCTGAGTCTTGTGAGATTGTCATTATATGTGACTAACTGCTTTTCTCTTGCTGCTTTTAAGATTCTTTCTTTGTCTTTAACTTTTGGCATTTTATGATGTGCCTTGTGTGCCTGTTTGGGTTTATCTTGTTTGGCACTTCCTGTGCTTCCTGGGCTTGTATGTCTATTTCCTTCACCAGGTTAGGGAAGTTATTTGTCATTATTTCTTCAAATAAGCTTTCATTTTCCTGCTGTCTTTTTTCTTTTTCTGGTATCTCTATGATGCAAATGCTGTTATGCTTGATGTTGTCTCAGAGGCCCCTTAAACTATTCTCATTTTTATGGATTATTTTTTCTTGTTGCTGTTCTGATAGATGTTTTCTGCTACCTTATTTTCTAAATCACTGATTCAATTCTCTGCTTCATCTAATTTGTTGAATCTCTCTAATGTATTCTTAATTTCAGTTATTGTATTCTTCATTTCTGACTAGTTCTTTTTTTTTTACATTTTCTATCTCCGTTTTTATGTTTTCTATCTCTTTGTTAAAGTTCTCACTGAGTTCATCTACTCTTCCCCTAAGTTCATTGAGCATCCTTTATAACCAGTGTTTTGAGTTCTGCATCTGATAGATTGCTTGTGTCCATTTTGTTTAGTTCTTTTTCAAGAGCTTTATTCTGTTCTTTAATTTGGGGCATATTTCTTTGAATCTCCATTTTGGTTGTCTCCTGTGTCACTTATATGTATTAGGTAGGGATCTTAAGTATCTCAGGCTATGAAAAGTTGCTTTGTGTAGTAGGTGTGTTGTGGGGCCTACTGGCACAGTCCTCCTGGTCACCTGAGTTGGTGCCCAAGGTGTATCCTTTGTTGTGCATGCCCTCCTGTTGTAGTTGAGCCTTGGTTGCTCTTTGCACATTGATGGGACTGACTGACCCTGGAGTTGATTGGTTGTGAGGCTTGGCCGGTGATGGGCCCACTCCACAGAACAGAATTCACTTTAGCAGGTCTCTGGTGTCTACCTAGTCTGTCCTTTGGGTGTGTCCTCCTCAGATACAGGCCTTGGTGGTACTCTGACTCCAGTAGAATCTGGCCACTGGATGTGCCAGCCCAAGGACCTCCTGGGAGGGGACCAGCTGCAGGCCAAGTTCAGCTACAGGCTGTGCACTGCCCGGGGCCACCTGGCATGAGCTACTGAGCAATCCACAAATGGCCACCACCTATGCTGGGCTTAATGGTGCCTTGAGAGGCCACTAGTGCCAAGCTCAGGATTGCCCAGCAAGAGATACAGGGTACACCGAGGTCAGATGCTGCTTCTTTAGGTTTTGTGAACTTTCAAGAGATTTTAAGGAACTCCTCAGCATGAGCCAAGACAGGCCATTTGTATGGAAAAAAAACACTGGAGGCAGCTTGGGTGGGCCCGCAAGTTGGGTTGGGTGGAGGTCTCAAGGAATGATGTGGGCCAAGCAATCTGTGTTATCCAGATTGATAGAGATGCAAATATAGTGGCTGCCTGCATCTGCACACTGGGAGGAGGTAGAGCTCAACAAAAGAACAATTCTCTCTGTCAACACTTCTGTCCAGGAGAAAGCCACTCCTCCAGTCCTCACCTTTAAGCCAGACAATGTAGTTCCTTCCCATATGTCCCTAGCACTCCTCAAGCAGCTGCCCCAGCGATGGAGCTCAGAGCAAGTGAGTCTATCACTGAGTAAGTCGGCATGCAGGCCCTTTTAGAGGAATGTCTGCAACTCCCAAAGCCTTCTGTCTCACTCAGCCAGAATCTCTTCTGGTTGTTACAGCCAGAAGTTTAGGGGCTTATCTTCCCAGCACTGGAGTCCTGGGCTGGGGAGCCCATTGTGTGTGTAGAACCCCTTGCTCCCCTGGCGGGGACCTCTGCAGTCGAGATATCCCTTCCAATTCTCAACTGCCACACATGGTTGTGAGACTGGCCTATTTCACATCTCCATTCTTCCTACCAGACTCAAGGTGTGTTCCCAGTTGTAGAACTTCTGTTCATCCAGACCTTAGGAAACTCCCAATGATGATTTTTCTGTAGTTTCGTTGTAATTTTGATGTGGTATCAAGACGAGGTGAGCAAGCATATATCTTTTATGGCATCTTTACCTGAGTATGCCTGAGTATTTAGATGTTTATATAATTTACAAAGTGATTCCTCTGATTAGTCTAGTACCTACCTGGCACTATACATAGTTATTACAATATTATTGACTATATTCCCTATACTGTACTTTACATCTCCATGACTACCAATTTCTACTTCTTAATCCCTTTACCTCTTTCACCTAGCACTCCAAACTTTCTCCCATCTGGCAACCATCAGTTTTTTCTCTTGATCTATGAGTCTGTTTCTGTTTTATCTGTTCATTTATTTTGTTCTTTAGATATCACATATAAGTTAGATCATATGATATGGAATAAGTCCTCTAGTCTTTTTAAAAAAATACATTTTAATGAAATGAGTTCAATAATTGTTTTAGGGTTGTAGGGAGATGCGATGATATTTTTCATATTTGAGAAGGTAAACCAAAAGGTACAAAACAAAATTTTTCTTGGCTTATATCTTTACGTATTTTTCCTCTAAGGATATAAATCTGTGAATCTAAAGGGCAGTATAGTGCTAATAATGTTGCCTTGTGTCTTGGATGCTAAAGTGAGTTTTTCTAAGAAGAAACTGTTTTTAGGCAGATTTCTTTAGTGAGTGAATTACTCAAAGAGGGCACTTTGGGAAGATGTAGTCATATTCTATGACACTATCTAAAGCAAAATTTTTAGTTTTAGTTATACACAGTCAAACTGAGAATGGTCAGTCACACTGCCTGAGTCATCTGAACACTCCGGACTATCGTCACTGTGGCAAGGCCACACAGATTAAGTGAGCTAACCAAGATGAACCATGTATCTTGCTATGCATCAGCCTTCCTAAAGGAATTTTTCTCTCCCTGATAAAATCTATTTTAGGAATTTACTTAAACAAAAAAGACAGAATGTATCTATTAGATTCAGCCAATAAGCAGAATGAAAAAAAAAAAGTCTTAAATCAATTTTAAAAAGAAATACACTGAAAAAAAAAAATAGGCAAGAAAGAAATATGCCAAAACATTATCGGTGGTTGCCCCAGGGATAGGCAATATTTTTCTTGACACTTTTCTCAAATTCCCAAATTTCCTACATTGAAAAAGCATTACTTTGAAACCCATTAAAAATAAATCCAGAACTTTTAGTCAAGATAGCCTTGTAAGGTCATGGTTTGAAAAACTCCCTCTGCTCAATACATCAACCACAGATAAATTTTTTTAATGGGAAAATTAGAAAGACATAGCAATACTCCAAAGCAATAAAATAAAATTAGATGAAGAATGCAAACAGGAAATTTACAAAAAGATACACATACTCTCTAATAATGAGGTAGGTCATTGTAAATTGAAATAAGACATAATTTCATTTCTATAATATTGGCAAAATTTTAGTGTTAAAATTCCAAGTGTTAGCAAAAATGTTAGAAAATGGAAATCCCATGTTGCTAATTGTTGCATAAATTTATATACACCACTTTGGAGAACAATTTGGTGATGTCTACTAAAAGTAAGGAAAGACCTACTGGATGACTTGTGAGCACCATTACAAAGTGAAGTTTACCACTGGGCAGACAAGGAGACATGTCTGCCCAGTGGTAAACTAGAATGTTTATTGAAGCATCACTTGAAATATTGAATAAATAGAAACAATCTGAAAGTCTATAGAAGAAAAAATAAATAAATTGCAGAATGTTCATAAAATAAATTACTTTAGACAAATTAAAATAAACAAGATATAATTGTATCCACATGGGTAAATATCGAACACATTAATTTGAATAAAATGCATTACCATTCGTTTGAATGTTTAAAACTCATAAAAGAATACTACATATTGAATAAATGCCCACTTCATAATATCAATTAGGTGTCAGGGAATAAAGGAAATGGATGAAGAACAAATGGAAAGTTTTTCAAATGTATCCTTGTAACATTCTGTTGCTAAACCAACAAACAAAAAAACTTTAAATATCTTAACTAAAATAGACTTTGTTATATCTGGGTTCTAGACAAATGAGACTGTATCTTATTATTATTTGTATTTTTCAAATGTTTGATATATTTCATAATTTAAAACATTAAATGTCCATGGGACTTGTCAATTAAGGGGTCATTGTTGATTTTAGCCAGAATAAATTTTGGAAGTAGCAGGCAAAATGTTCATATTTTAGAGGTTATAGAGGGACACAGAGTTGAGATAAAGGTTTGTTTAGGCACAGTGTGACATGAAGGAACTGGAGAAAAACTACACGTGGTTGAGTAGAAGAAAGTACAGGTTACACTAAATAGTCAAGTTGAGGGAGGAAGCAATCTGAACTTAGAGGTCATCAGGATTAACCAAGACCTGAGGGAGGGAAGGCAGCAGGAAAAAAAAAAAAAGATGGGGCTAAAATGCCAAATCTCTCAATTTTAGCTGATATGGTGTTGGGAGGAAGGGAACAAAGAAGAGGACATAGATGACATTCCAAAGAAGGCTATCTGACATCACTATTATCAAAAACAATGTCAAAGTAAATATTAGCAGAGGTGGCTTTACCACCGTTCGGACCCCTCACTGTGCAAGTTCCTCCTAGCTCCTAGAAGTCCATGCATAATGGCGCATGCTTCTGTGTAACTCACAGAGGTAAGAATATATTTTAACTGCAGTCAAGTAATGCTCCCTTTCTACTCCAACTTCCCTTCATTATATTATAAAAGTGTGAGGCAGAGTTGCAACAGCCATGGGCATTTTAAGATTCTAATTAAGGAAATATGTTGAAGATACATTTAATTTGGATGAAGAGGGACATATTTCTCTAGTTTGCAGTCACTTCTATTTAGTTATTGAAACCCATCACAAGGTAGAAATGGATTCCAGGAATAATCTTACTGTCTACCCTGCCAATTCATTTAGCATTGACATAAGGGTCAGGGCCAGAAGTTTGATTGTTATAAGAATGAGTCCCATGATGCTCAGGGATACAAGATGAGAAACAATGTTTGAAACAGATGGAGGCCAAAGCTAGTCTGTGGAAAGCCTTCAAACCAAATGATGCCTAAAATTGTTCATTAAGGAAATATAGGAGAAAAACTATAATGGCAACATGTCATGGAATAGTTGAACAAGTACATTGTTTTCTGCATTTATAATGCTTGTGGTATTTATCAGCTTTTGTAAACTTGTAATTTGTTGTGATTTATTTTCATTCTAAGTAAATGTTCAGTTTCATACTTAATTATATTCATAATTTTGAAAGGGCCCTCCAAAATTGTATAAGTTTCAGCTCCCCAAAAATTTGGATCCATTTTTGGTGGTTAAAAATTGAATTCAAACCAATAATAAAGAGAAATTAAAAATTAAGTTTACTTCTCCATCTTCAGTTCACAATATTTTTGTATTTTTCCAAAGAAATACAATTAAGTTTTAGCCAAACATCATTTATTATATTAAAATTTATGTAATTACTAGTTTCTTAAAATGCAATCCAAAGATTAAGGAACGAGACCAAAATTTTAAATATAGTAATTCTTGCTGAGTTTAATAACCTCTTAATGGTATAAGAATTTCCATGCTTTTATATTTCTAATTGTTCTTTCATTATTGTTTGAATGACCTCTGCAAAACAAAGAAAATAGTATTAATAATAATCACAGCCTTTTTTAAATGAGGATGCTAGAATTTTACTCATTGTATAATCACTCTAACAATCCTGTAAAATACTCTGTGTTTTGGAAACAATCAAGAAGTAGGAGGCACAAGATCCCAGAGTCCTCCTAAAGTGGACATGGAATGAATTAATTCTATCAACACATGAAAAAGAGAATGCCTGCAAAACCAACCAGAAATGGAAACCCACTCAACTCTTCAATAGAAAATGGAAACATCCTTCAGTAAATTATGGTCATCTGGGGTGGGTGGGAGTTGCGGGGAGGGAGAGGGAGTGTCTCTTTTGTCAGAATTCACTGCTAACTGGAAGAATTTTTGTTAAGTGGATTTTTATTTTCTTTCGGATTACCTGGTTCTTTCTTTCTCTCTTTCTCTTTCTCTTTCTCTCTCTCTCTGTCTCTCTCTCTCTCTCTGTCTCTCTCTCTGTCTCTCTCTGTCTCTCTCTCTCCTCTTC
>NW_006443120.1:1122586-1130098 GCF_000325575.1 Pteropus alecto
CTTCCTTCCTTCCTTCCTTCCTTCCTTCCTTTCTTTCTTTCTTTCTTTCTTTCTTTCTTTCTTTCTTTCTTTCTATTTTTTTCATTCTTTCTTTTGTTCTTTCACAGAAATACAAACAATAACCATTGATTCTCTGATTTCTCCAAGTTACAGAATATTCTCTTTCCAAAAATGACCCATTTGTGGAATAATGAGCCATTTTACCCAGGATACTTGGCAGTGCTCAGAGGAGCAATAAGATCTCAGAACTGCACAGGTCCCGTGCCCTGTGCTTGCATTTTACTTGAAAGCTAAGGGAGATGGAATTTTCCATAGACAGCTAATAGCAGTAGACTCCAAGACCTCTAATTTCCAATTTATGATTTTCCCATTATACTAAGCTACCCTCGTGAGTTAAAGTTAAAATTAATAATTATACCATTTAAAATAATACCTTATTTCTACTCTTTTTGACCTGTGTGCCCTTCAAGAGATAGATAATTTAATTACCTCTCCAGTCTGGTCCCAGAGTATCCTCTATTCTCACTTTCTACTTTGTACCCTATACAAACTCTGTGCATCAGCTCAATTGGCTTGCTCTCCAGGTATTTTCCAGTCTTTTGGCTTTCATTCAAACTATGAATACTTTCTTTCCTCCCACAAAGTCCAGGTAAACCTCACTAATACTTCCAAATGTTAACTAATTGCTGCCTCCCCAGCCCTAGGGTGGTCACTGTAATGGGCAGATATCTGCTTCCTTGAGGCCCTTAAGGCACCATTCCTTTTTAAGACTGGATCTATAATTATACTTGTCTAGTTTTTCCCACTCCTGGCGCTAATTCTAATGATCATGTAGATTCCACTCATTCATGTTATGTATTTAACAAGGATTCTTTAACTCAGAACATTATGAAGATGATAAAAGAATTTGTTGGAAATGCCTGAACACACAGTCTGTAATGAGAATCCTGATTATTTACTAGGCATACTTTTATACAGTGAACTCTAAAGAAAATACAGGTATCCTGATGTGAGCTCCCAGTTCCTCCTGATTAAGAAATTGTTGATAATCTTCTCCAGCAAGGTTAAAGCTATCATTTTGTCTGTCTGTATCTTCTGAAATGTCCACATTTTTCCTATACTGTGATTTGTACTGAGTGATTGTTTCCTGCAAGGACCTTTGTAATTAAGTGTTAGTCTCTGTTTATGCACTTAAAGTGTTAAGTACTGAATCTTTACCAACTTTACCACTGCAAAAGATTCTATATATGCTGCTCAACGCCATCAGTGGCTGGTTGAGATTGTAGGTACTTCTCCATGCTCTTCCTCATGGCTGCAATCTCTACTTGGGTCAGACTTGCCCCTTGCTTGATAGCCATGGGAGGCAGACCTCAATGCTCACTCAGTGGGAGATCTTAGTATGCACACACATGCTCATTCTTTCTCCTCTGCAACGCCACTGCTCAGCCTCCTGGGAGCAGTAGATTCAGCTCTTCTTAATGATTTTGTATTCAATTTTGTGGGGGTCTCAAGTCATTTCAAAAGAAACAAAAAGCCAGCAATTTTCATCAAGCAGATGACAAAACTTCAAAATGCTTGAATAAAGTTACCTTTCATTGTGAGAATTTGGTGAAAATTTCAAGAAAACTAAATCTTCTTGAACATTGTAAGAGCATTTTCATATCTAAAGAGGCCCTTAAAGACTTTTTTAAAGCTTCCAAGATCCCAACGACCTCCGGAAAAAATTCAATATCAGTTAAAATTATGAATTAAAAGTCTTAAATGTGCTTTCATAATACCAGAAATATACACTTCGTTATTTTTTAAAAAGAAAAAGATGCCTCTTATAAATGAGTACTTCAAAATCACCTCCTTCTCATCTGGTATTGAAGCATTGACAGTGTGCCAAGGCTCCATTCAAATGCCTCGGGCACATACCCTTTGTGACACCTGATTTGTGGTTATTTATAACATCACATCACTCTACTAAGTCTCCCTTGAATACTATATTATGTCAGATTCATCTGTGTGTCTTATGTAGTGACCATCTTTGCACATCACAGATAACAAATATTGCTGGGATGGAAAAGTTAATCAGTGCTTTCTTATCTTTGGCAAAGTCAGAAGAAAAAACAAATATTTTGATGCCAGAGGTAGGATGTCCAGAGTCAACAACTATATGTTGTATAATTCCTGAAAAGAAGAGACACTCCTGAACAAGTAAGTGTGCTTAATATGCAACAGTAGGCTAAGAACTCCCAACAATGAGCCTGCCTTTCACTACAGGGATGGGTATTCTGTGAGTAACCTTTATCTATTCATTCAGTCATTCAGTCATTCAACAAACATTTGTTGAGATAAAAAGTGCTCAGCACTGTGTGAGACACTGAGTATACGGCGACAAGTGAAGCGTATACTTTATCTTCAAGAAGCTTACAATTCATTGGAAAAGACATATGGGATAAAAACAACTCCAATTTAAGTGGTAGTTCAAAAAAGACCAAGTGCTAAGGGATCCCAGTAGAGAGAATGTAAAAAATGGAGTCTTTCTTTGTATATGGAACCAGATTGGGCTTCCAAGCAGATATGGTGTTTGAGCAAAATTTTGTAGAAGAACCTTTTAGGACAAGGAAATAACCATGCACTAATGGGAAAGATAGAGGGAGAATGACAAGATCAGGAAGAAAACCCATTTATTGTGGGTGGAATATGGAGTAGTGTAGAGCAAGGGCTGAAGATGAAGCTAACAAAATTAAGTTGGGAAAAATTGTGATGGACACATGGCAGAAACATTCAAAAGCTTTGGAAGCTGCCAAAAAAAATTATTGAAGGGCAAGACAAACTTAATGAAAGAAAAGATAAAGACATGCAAATAAGAAAATAAACAGGAAAGACAGATGAAAGAAATGTATCCTATGCATAAGTGTATCAGCTATGTTTCTTTGGTTGTTTAAGTTTCCAAGACAGCTCTGGTTAACTTAAGCCCAAAGGGAAGCAATTGACAAATCTGGGGAACTCACTGTAGTCCAAACAAGGCTCTGAGATCTAGGCTGAACAGGTCAAGGAATAGTGACTGCTCAACAGTCTCATCCTGACACAATCACTGAAGAAAATGAACTCCGATTGGTTTTTATCACTCTGTTCAAAATTCTAATTCCAGGGGATGGGGGGAGGTCTTACATTCCTTATCTGGGGAAGGGCAAGACTCCCAGATAAACAGTTCCACAGACTGCATCCAAAGAAAGAAGTTCAATTCTCCCAAAAGAAATCAGGGTAGGGTCAGTGATGGGGAGTTGAAAACCCAAAGACAAAAAATTCACTGCCATAAGCATACTCCAGAAGGGGAAAGCAGCACAAAAAGAGAAGATATACGTTAGGAGTTGAGAGGAAGAAATTTTAAGACTGAAGAGAGATTTAAACCTGCACATCTGTAATTCACAGCAAGCAGCTTTCAGCATTAATGAAAAGAGTGCAACACTCAGATAGATACTAAACCATTTTCATTTCTCCAGGTGCAACCTGGAGAAGCCCCTCTCCATATCCCTGGATCTTGCTCTGCATGAGGAAAAAAATAAAGATATCTACTGTTTTCATTAAATTTAAAGATATGTATGGGGGAGAAGGGAGCCATGTCCACAATTCGAACTGAACTTAAATAAAGAAAAATTTATTCTTGGATATCTAGCAGTTATGGCCAGTGCAGATAATATTGGTAAAGCACAGTGGGGCACTGCTTCTATGTATGAGGGCTCTAGGCAAGAGGATGAGAGTAGGATCCTGATAACAGTTTTAGATAACAGTATAAAATACTGCTTCCACCAAGAGAAGGGAAACACTGTGCATGTTGCCTTTAGGAAAATAGTTTTCTGGGTTCATTTTAAAAGATTTTGCAAATTATTGTTTGTCTTTGGAAAGGGGAGTGTGTGCTGCCCAAGACCAAAAAGTCCAGTGAAGATGGAGGAAGCGCATCTTCACCCCACACTGATGGAAATGTTGGGAGGAGCTTGCCAGTGTGGTAAAAATTGTACTCTGGATTATTTTGCTTGACTCCAAAGCCCAAACCCACCATGATCTACTGTGCTGAAGTCCCATGTGTTAGCCAGACCGTATCAGTCATGCTTTGGGAAATGAGTGGCCGTGAATTAGCAGGTCCTCTGAAATGCCCTGAGGAAAATAAGGTATACATATAAAAATTCATAGACCTGTGCACTTAAGAGCTGTTTACTGTATTCAATTTGTACCTGTTATTAAAAATTCACTGCTGGGTTTGGAAGATGGGATGTTCTTAACAGTGTGGAGATACTGTGAATAATTGAAGGAAAGGCTCTCTCAGGAGAGTGGAAGGGTGGGTGAAACTCAAGGCAGAAAAGCAAGACTCCCAATCAGGGTGAAGCAATGAAAGGACTCCAATAAAATATTTATCTTTTCTTCCTCTTTCCCCTTAGCCTCTACGGAGTACTATACTTGGCATCCTATTTAAGAATCTTTTCTTATTTTATAATATCCTCTAGTTACCCTCGAATTTTTTATTTAAGAATGCTATAAAGTGGTCTTGTGGGAAATTAACAAATCAGCAGTAAGAAGTTGGCCTTCCCTACAACATTATTCTACTGAGGCAGGAAGGCAGTGAAGGAGCCTCGAGAGTACAGACTGGGGACCTGAGGACTAAATAGAAACTGAAAAAATGAGTATGAGTCAACATTGAAAAAATGAGGCAACAATGCTGAACTATATACAAAAGAAAATGTCCATTTCCCTCAAACCTACTGCATGGGGAGAATCCTGTAGTTCTGGGCCAGGGCCTGATGCAAAGATCTACTTGGCTATTCAAAGATATAGAACAAAACTTACGAGTATCCAGGAAGAAAAAGCAGATTTTTTTTTAATGCCCACAAAACTTACCTCAGACTTCTCTGCAACTCTAAATACCAAAAGATACCAAGAAATGTATACTCATTCTAGTTTTTTAAATGCAAGAAAATAGAAATATAATCAGAGAGACAGACAGACAGACAGACAGAGAGACAGAGAGACAGAGGGAGACAGAAAGAGAGAGAAAAAGAGAGAGAGGGAAATTACTGAAAGATGTAATCTAAAGAAATGGATAAAGATTGGGAAATTTATAGTAAAATTATAAGTAAAAATAATTACCCCAAGAGTAGAAAAGATGCAGTAAAAATTATAGCTAATGAGACACAAAACCAATTCTAAATCATTATTTATAAGATCGAGTGACAGAATGCAAATGTCAAAAATAATATTATTATATATGACATAGAATTTAATTAAATATCAATCATCTGGATCTAGACCTTAAGTTTTATCAAAATGAAGTAGAAAATGGAGTGAGGAGTGAGGAAGAATTATCTCATTCAAAATTTGTCCTCTTATAAAGAAGGGGTAGGTAGGTAGTCACTATTTCATTCATGGTGCTGATCATTAGAGAAAAATATGTTTAAATATATTTTTTAAACTTGTGACAAAAAAGAGGAAATAAAAATAACATTCAAAGGCACAAATCATTAGAGACCAAAAACAACTATAAGAAAACAATTTCCATAGTAAAAGAAATAAATTTAAAAATATCAGCAAATCTCTACAATTTTTATTTTTTTATGGTGACATTGGTCAACGAAATCCAAAAGTTTAAGCTGTGCATTTTAACAGTAAGGCATATATATATTTACATTGTGTATTCACTGCCCATAGTTAGATTTATTTCTGTCATTACATATTTGTCCCCTTTTACACCATCTGCCTCCCCTCTACCTTCTAGTAACCACTAGTCTATTGTCCATGTCCATGAGCTGCTGTTTGTTTGTCCTGTTCATTTGTTGCTTTTAGGTTTATATCCCACATATAAGCGATATCATGTGATTTTCAACTTTTTCTGTCTGGCTTATTTCGCTTAGCATGATTATCTCGAGGTCCATCCATGTTGTCACAAAGGGCAATATTTCACCTCTTCTAATGTCTGAGTAACATTCCTTTGTATATATGTACCACAGCTGTTTTAGCCTATC
The DNA here is from genome assembly GCF_000325575.1 of Pteropus alecto. NCBI lineage: Eukaryota > Metazoa > Chordata > Mammalia > Chiroptera > Pteropodidae > Pteropus > Pteropus alecto. Next base: position 1,128,589 of record NW_006443120.1, read on the forward strand.
ATCTATCAAAGGACACTTCGGTTGCTTCCATGTCCTGACCACTGTGAATAATGCTGCTATGAACATCGGTTTGCAAATATCTTTTCAGATATGGGTTTTCAAGTCTTTGGGGTAAAATCCAAGTAGAGGGATTACTGGATCATATGTATGGTAGATCAATTCTTAGATTTTGAGGAACTTCCATACTGTTTTCCATAGTGGCTATACCAATTTGCAGTCCTACCAGCAGGGTAGGAGGGTTCTTTTTTCCCCGTATCACCGCCAACATTTGTTACTACTTGTCCTGTTGATTATAGTTGTTCTAACAGGTGTGAGACAGTATCTCATTGTGGTTTTGATTTACATTTTTTTAATACCTAGAGATATTGAGTATGTTTTCATATATTTGTTGGCCATTTGTATGTCCTCCAGGGAGAAGTGTTTGTTCATATCCTCTGCCCATTTTTTCATTGGATCTTTTTTTGTTGTTATTTGGTTGTATGAGTTCTTTGTATATTTTGGATATTAGGCCCTTATCAGAGGCGTTGCTTGAAAATATATTTTCCCATTCGTATGGTTATCTTTTTACTTTGTTAATGGTTTATTTGCTGTGTACACGCTTTTTAGTTTGCTGTAGTCCCATTTATTTATTTTTGCTTTTACTTCCCTTACATTCGAGGTTAAATTCATAAAATCTTTAAGTCTGATGTCCTTGAGTTTAGTTCCTATTTCTCTTCTATGCATTTTATTGTTTCAGGTCTTATATTCAGGTCCTTAATCCATTTTGAGTTACTTTTGGTATGTGGTGATAGACAACAGTCTAGTTTCGTTCTTTTGCAGGTGGCTTTCCAGTTTTCCCAGTGCCATTTATTAAGGAGGCTTTCCTTTCTCTACTGTATGTTTTTGGCTTTTATGTCAAAAATTATTTGCCCATATCCAGCCTCATTCTTTTTTCTCAGGATGGCTTTGGCAATTCGGGGTCTTTTGTGCTTCCATACAAACTTGATGATTTTTTGTTCAATTTCTTTAACAACTGCCAATGGGATTATGATGGGGATTATATTAAATCTGTTTAGTGCTTTAGGTAATGTGGTAATTTTAACTATGTTGATTCTTCCAATCCAAGAACATGGAATATCTTTCCATTTCTTTGTATCTTCTTCAATTTCTTTTAATAGGATCTTATAGTTTTCATTATATAGGTCCTTCACATGTTTTGGTAGATTTATTCCTAGGTATTTCATTCTTTTGTTGCAATTGCAGAAGGAATTATTTTTTCCAAGCCTTTCTCTCATGGTTCATTATTAGAGTATGGGGACGCTGTGGATTTTTAAACATTGACTTTTGTATCCACAGACTTTTCTGTATTTGCTTATTGTTTCTCGTAGTGTTCTTGTGGAATGATCAAGATTCTCTACATGGAGAATCAAGTCATCCTCAAATAATGACAGTTCAACTTTTTCATCTCCTCTTTGGCTGTCTTATAACTTTCTCTTGTCTGATTGCACTCGCTAGGATAGGACCCCCCCCC
>NW_006443120.1:1130609-1158284 GCF_000325575.1 Pteropus alecto
GTGTTATATACTTTTTCATAGTATTCTTGCATGATTCTTTGTATTTCTGCAGTGTTCGTTGTAATTTTCCCTCTTTCATCCCTGATTTTGTTTATTTGTGTCCTTTCTCTTTTTTCTTTAGTGAGTCTAGCCAGAGGTTTGTCAATTTTATTAACGTTCTCAAAGAACCAGCTCTTTGTTACCTTTTTTCTATTGTTTTCTTGTTTTCAATTTTATTTATTTCTGCTCTAATTTTGATTATTTCTTTCCTTCTGCTCACTTTAGGCTTCATTTGTTCTTCTAGTTTCTTAAGATGAAGCATTAGGTTGTTTCTTCGGGCTCATCCTTGTTTTTGGAGATAAGCCTATAATAAAATGAACTTTTCTCTTATGACTGCTTTTACCATGTGCCAAAAGTTTTGATATATTGTACTATCATTATCATTCATTTCTATGTATCTCTTGATCTCCTTTTTATTTATTCTCTGACCCAGTTATTCTTCAGTAGCATGTTGTTTAATCTCCATGTATTTGTGGTTCTTCCCTCTTTCTTTTCACAGTTGATTTACAACTTCAAAGCATTATTATCAGAGCATACGGTTGGTATGATTTCAACCTTCTTATATTTATCGAGGCTATCTCTATGTCCCAGTATGTGGTCAATCCTTGAGAATGTTCCATGTGCATTAGAGAAGAATGTATAAGCAGCTGTTTTGGAACGGAAGGCTCTGTAAATGTTAATTATGTTCAGATGGTCTAATGTGTCATTTAAGGATGTTATTTCCTTATTGATTTTCTGTTTGGATGATCTGTCCATATCCAACAGTTGGGTATTTAGGTCTCCTACTATGATAGTATTTTGGTCTGTTTCTCTCTTTAGTTCTTTTACATATTTGGGGGATCTCTGATTAGGAGCATAGATATTAATAAGTGTTATGTCTTCTCGGTGCATCATTCCCTTTACCATTATGAAGTGTCCCTCAGTATCTTTCTTTATCTTTTTTATTTTGAACTCTATTTTGTCCGATATTAGTACTGCTACTCCTGCTCTTCTCTGAAAGTCATCTGCTTGGAATATCATTTTCCATCCTTTCACTTTGAGTCTTTATTTGTCTTTGGAGCTGAGATGTGTTTCCTGGAGGCAGCATATGGTTGGGTTTTGTTTTTTGATCCATTCTGCAACTCTGTGCCTTTTTATTGGTGAGTTCCTTCCATTTACATTTATGGTGATTATTGAAATATGAGGTCTTCTTATAGACATTTTATCTTGCTTTCTGGTAGCTCAGTGTTTCCATTGCTTCCTTGTCCTTGCATTTCTTTTTTCTTTATTTTGATTGGCTTCTGTGAGTTTTGCCTTTAGTTCTTCTTGTTTTATGTTATGTACTTCATTTCTGAATCTTTCACATGTGGTTACCATTAGGAATATGTAAAGGATAGTTATATATATACAGTCGTCCATTTTCTTCTGCGCGTACCTTAATTCCCCTTTGTGAATTTGTATCTTTGAATCCCCCCCACTTTTCTGTTATTGTTTCAATTTGTCCCTATGTACGCTGAATGTACATTACTGTCTTGCAATAGCAAATCTCTTCTTATTGTTTAAGCTTATAATGTCCTGTTCTTAGTGAGAGTTGAACTCTTCTGCCTCTATCTGCATGCTAGTCACCTTACTGATAATTATGATTTTTTTTTTGTCTTTTTATTTTAGTTGAGCTGACCCCTTTCAGTATTTTCTGTAATACATGCTTCATAGTGGAGAATTCCCTCAATTTTTGTATGTCTGGAAAGGTCATTATTTCTCCTTCAATCTAAAGCAGAGCTTAACTGGATACATTATTCTTGGCTGGTAATTCCTTTCATTTAAGAGTTTGAATATTTGATTCCACTCCTTTATGTCTTCTGAGATTTGTGCTGAGAAGTCCGACTATAATATAATGGGTTTTCCTTTATAGGTTACCATTTTCTTCTCCCTGGCTGCCCTGAGAATTCTGTCTTTGTTGTTGATTTTTGATAACTTTATTACAATAAAATGTCTTGGTGAATTTTTTTTCGGTTGAGATAATTGGGTGTTCTATTGACTTCTTGAATTCCAAGCTCCAGCTCATTCCTTAGATTTGGGAAATTCTTGTCAACTGTTTGTATGAAAATGCTTCCTAATCCTTGCTCCCTTTCCTTGCCATCGATAATGCCCATTATTCTTATGTTCTCTCTCCTGATGGTGTCAGCTAGTGCTCGTATTTCTCTTTCACTATTTTTCAATCTTCGGTTTCTCTTTTTTTTCTGATTTATTTCTAGATTTCTGTCCTTGATATCACTGATCCTTTCCTCCATTTGGTTGACTCTATTTCCCAGGCTTGCTATTTCATTTTCCCAGTTTTCCAGTGTGTTCTTTATCTCCCACTCCAGAAGTTCTATTCGTTTTGTGTGTGTGTATGTATGTGTGTGTGTTTGTATCTTCTTGCTAAAGAACTCATTCTGCTAATCTAGTTGTTTTTTCAAGTCCTGAAATTGTTGATGTAAATCATCTCAGATCTCATTTTTTTCAGAAGTAACATCTTTAATTCTCTGTCATTTAAGTCACATATTTCTATGTCTGTAAATTTATTTTCTGGAGATTTTTCTCTTTCTTTCTGAGGTGTCTTGTCACCTTGGTTGTTCACGGTGTTTAATGGACTATTTCTCCACCTGGGCATTAATAGAAGTGTATTCTGCTTTTTTCCAGAAAGAAGATTTATTATATAGAGGTCTCTCTTTAGCCTGTGGTAGTTCTTATGCACAGATCCCACGCTCAAATGTGCTGGTGTGCCATTTGGGTGTTTTTTGTTGAGTTGTACATGTTCAGCTTATTGTTGTTTCAAGGGGAGATATCTGGGGACAGCTCTCACTCACCATTTTTCTTCCCATGGTATAAGGTAGGACTGCGTGAAGATGCGAGGCTGCCTGGTACTGAGCAGCTGAGCAGGACAGACTTACAATTTTTGTTTAATGTTTTTCATCCAGTTTTTTCACTCATATTACCTTACCAAACTAATATTTCATTCTAAGTTTCAAATATATTTGTTTATCTTAACAAAACTTTGATCCTTGCTTCTTGGCCACAAAGTGGGAAAAACAGAACAAGACTTTCGAGATGGAAACATTAATATTTTATAGAATTATTTCTTACCTAGCAAGCTCATGAATTAAAATTTTGGTCATAGAATGAAAATTTCATCATCAAGGACAAAAATTAGGATAACTTTTCTTTTTTTTCTTTTCTTTTTCACTTTTTTCCAGCTTTATTGAAGTATGATTGACAAATAATCTTTGTATATATTTAAAGCGTACAATCTGATGTTTTGATACACATATATGTTGTGAGAAGATGCCCCAATCAAGCTAATTAACCTATTCATTACCTCACATATTTATGTTTTTGTGTCTATGGTGAGGATATTTAAGACCTACTATTAGCAAATTTTAAATATACAATACTGTATTATTAACAATAGTCACCCATGGTGTACATCAGATCCCCTGAAATTTTTCATCTTATAACTGAAAGTTTGTTCCCTTGATTAATAAGGGATACAATAACATCCCTTATTTCCTTCACCTTTCAGCCCCTGGCAACCACCATTCTACTCTGTTTTTTATGAGTTTGACTTTTTTAGATTCCACATATAAGTGGGATCATGCAATATTTGTCTTTCTGTGTCTGACTTACTTCAGTTCAGATAATGTCTTCTATATTCATCTATGTCATCAAAAATGGCAGGATTTTCTTTTTTATGGCTGAATAATATGTCTTTGTGTGTATAAAATATGTATATATCATATATATGTTTTCTTCATATATTTATCTATTGATGGGCATTTATGTTGTTTCCATATCTTAGCTACTGTGAATAATGTTTCATTGAACATAGGGGTGCTGATATCTCTTTGAGATACTTATTTCATGTCCTTTGGCTATATATACCCAGAACTGGGATTAATGATATGATAGTTCTAGTTTTCATTTTTTGAGGAACTTCAATACTGTTCCATAATGACTATACCAATTTGCATTCACACCAACCATGTATAAGGATTTTCTTATTCCACATCCTTGCCAGCTCCTGTTATTTTTTGACTTCTTGATGACAGCCATGCTAACAGGTGTGAGGTAATGTCTTTTCGTGGTTTTGATTTGCATTCCCCTGATTATTAACAATGTTAAGTACCTTTTCTTATACTTTTTACAAGTCTTCTTTGGAAAAACATCTATTCATGTCCTTTGCCCACTTTTTAATTGGGTTATTTGGAGTTTGTTTTGTTTTTGTTTTTTCTTGTTGTTTGTCCTTGAGTCATATAAGTTTCTTATATATTTTGGATGTTAGTCCCTTATCGGGTATATACAAATATTTTCTCCTATTCTGTAAGTTGCTTTTTCATTCTGTTGATTGTTTCCTTTACTGTGCAGAAACATTTTAGTTTGATTAGTCTCACTTGTTTATTTTTGTTTTTGTTACCTGTGTTTTTGGTGTCGTGTCCAAAAATATCATTGCCAAGACTAATGTCAAGAAACCTTTTCTCCTGTGTCTCCTTATAGGATTTTTATGATTTCATGTGTTACATTTAAGTCTTTAATCCATTTTGAGCTGATGTTTGTATGTTGTAAGAGATAAGTGTCCAATTTCATTATTTTTCATGTGGGTTTCCAGTTTTTCCAACAGCATTTATCAAAGAGACTATCTTTTCCCCATTGAGAATCCTGGCACCTTTGTCAAAGATTAGTTGACTGTATATATGTGGGTTTGTTTTTGGGCTCCCTAGTCTGTTCAGTTTGTCTGTGTGTCTGTTTTTATGAATACCATTCTGTTTTAATTACTATTTTGGTTAATACAGCTTTGTAATATAATTTGAAATCAACTGTACTCTTTTTTCAATATTACTTTGGCTATATGATTTTATATGAATTTTAGGACTTTTTTCTATTTCTGTAAAAAATGTCATTGGAATTTATAGGAGTCACATTGAATCTATAAATTGTTTTGAGTAATATGGACATTTTAATAATATTAATTCTTCCAGTCCATGAACATGAACTCTCTTTTCATGTGTCTTCTTCAGTTTCTTTCATCATTGTCTTATAGTTTTCAATGTATGAGTCTTTCATCTTCTTAGTTAAATTTATTCCTGTGTTTTATTCCTTTTGGTGCTATTGTTAATGTGATTGTTTTCTTAATTTATCTTTTAGATATTTTGTTATTATTTTATATAAAGATAACCTATTTTTGTATGTTGACTTTATATCTTGCAACTTTACTGAATTTTGTTTATTAGTTCCAACATTTTTTTTGGTGGAATCTTAGGGTTTTTTATATAAAAGATCATATCTTCTGCAAACAGGTAAAATTTTACTTCCTCCTTTCTGATTTAGATTTTCTTTTTCTTTTTCTCACCTGATTGCTCTAGCTAGGACTTCCAGTATTATGTTGAATAGAAGTGGCAAGAGTAAGCATTCCTGTGTTCTTGATCTTAAATTAAAGAAAAAGCTTTTAGCTTTTCACTGTTGAATAGATGTGATATGTGTGTTTGTCCTATATAGCCTTTATTATGATGAAGTAGATTTCTTTCTACTTAATTTGTTGAGAGTTTTTATCAGGAATGTACAGCAAATTTTGTCAAAGGATTTTTTTTGTATTTAATACATGATGGTATGATTTTCATTATTCATTCTGTTAATGTGTTGTATCACATTTATTGCTTTGTGTATGTTAAACCATCCTTGTATCTCAGAAATAAATCCCCCTTGATCTTGGTGTATGATTTTTTTAGTGTGCTGTTGAATTTAGTTTGCTAGTATTTTGTTGAGGATTTCAGAGTCTATGTTCATCATGAATATTGACCTATAGTTTTTTTCCAATAGTGTTCTTGTCTGACTTGTTACCTTGTTTCTCCAATACTAAGATGTTTGTGGCTTGCATTTCCTGTTGTGAACACTTTGTATATTTCTCCTTTCCAACCAATCACTGAAAATTGGAATTATAAGAATTTTCTTGACCTTAAAAAGATTTATAGTTTTGCCTATGATTTTCATGTTGTAAAATATAACTATGTATGATTTATATAAAAATTCTTAAAGTCAGCTATCACAAAAAAAACTTTTTTCTAGTTATAAATTATAATCTCATCCCAATGGCATAACTGTCAGCTATGACTTTTATAGCTGACTATGGTATTTCAATAATACCTATTAAATATAAAAGTTAGGTAGATTCCTTCTCATACTTTCTATTTACAAGCTGAATCCTAGATTAATCATTTGCCTTTTGGGTCTTGGTGATTCAAAGAGGACTGTGTATGGCCCTATTAAATGACACTCAATTACAGAAGGTAACTTTTATACTCAAATCTTGAATTGGGTCAAGGATTGTTCTTAAATTTCTATCATCACTCTCAGCAGAGGAAAACTATTAGCAAAAGCTTTAAGTTATTCTTAATATTCATTATATAGACATGTTGGACAAAAAAACTTTCCAAACTAGCAAAAAATATCATTTTTAATTAAATAAAGTTAAGTTAGTTTTGATTCTAACTGTGGATGTTCTAAATCTAAAGAAATTTTTATCTAATAATGCTTTCTATTTGTTAAGTAGGTTTGTTTGTTAATAATTCTTGAAAATTAAGTAAAAATTCTGCTTTATGATAAATTATACAGGAAAGAGCAATTCCAGTTTTCATATAAGCCCTACCCTTTATCAATATGTTTATTTTGCTATCTTAGAGCTAAATATTAGAAGTTCTGCAAAATTCATTCTCCCATAAACATTTAAAAAACATATTCTCTTATATTTCTGGATTTCAATTACTTGATTGTCTCAATTGTGGTCAGTCATAACTTAATATACATGAATTAGAACTTGACATTTCCTAAAATGTCTTTCCTGTGTATTCAGATCCAAATTATGTAGTCCATTAGACACAGGTATAGAACTATGACCCACCCACATTTATTGGGAAAATTGGCACAAGTAGCAGAAGTAGTAGGCAGTCATATGGTCACATCGATATGACTGTTGCTTCATCGGTAGAAAAGGTAACTAAAGTTCACAAAGTAGTTGTATGGTACATTACCTGGAACACTTCTAAATGTTGCCTCAAGACATTAAAAGTGAAATGATTTGGGCAGGCTTTGAGGACTGTGGAAACAATATAATGTAATATTTATTTTATAAGAAATACCTTTTTGATATAGGATCTCCTAGGTTTATTACTATTGATTTTGCATTTTCCTATGCTCATTTCTCCTTGCTGGTAAGAATGCTATATATCAGTCTCTAGCATTAACTGAGCAGATAATATGCTACAGGCATTGTCCTGAGCACATGACTTTTATGACCTCATTCAATAGGCTATAAGTTCAAGACTCTTTCTTTCTTGAAGTATTGTCATTTTGTGGTGGAATTTCCCTTTAATTTCACATACCTTGGTCACTTTTGCTGTTGTAGAAATATTGTCCAAAGATTAGGTACAGATAGATGCATCTTTAAAAAAATCTCAGCCTAGAATTAAACAGTTTATTGTTCACTTGTCAGCAATTAAAATGTCAAGAAAAGCATGTGATGACATGCTCTAGTCCACTTGGATCTGAACAGAGAAAGTTGGAACTCAAGTCAACTTATAATCATTCAACAATTAGGGCAAACTTGTTTGAATTAAGCACTCATTTCAATACAGTTAGTAAAGGGAGCTTAAATCAAAGTTGGGAGATGGACTCATCCTCAATCAGAATTAAATTCCATGCATTTTAAGCACTGAGGCTCGGAGTCAGACTTTGCTAAAAAAACATCAGACATTTGTCCCTCAGGAGTTACTGAACAATTGAAGGAATCAACTGGGAAAGTATCCCAAGAATATACATTAATGACTTTTGGCTTACTTTGGTTTTTGAAAGTGGAACCACTATCACTATGCCAGCCCATAAAGCACCTGGGTATGACTGAAAAGCCGCTATGTCTCCAAACCATTTCTAATTAAGTTAAAATAACTTTTATTCTAACTGTGATTACTTTAAGTCTGAAAAAAATAAAATAGGTCTGCAAAATTCACTGTAGAGATGTATGTAGGCCTGTACCAGAATCCATAGCTCGGAGAGCACAAAGCATGTGGACTTTAGTCCTAACTCACCTGCTTGGTCTGGGAGTCTTGTGCCTGCATACCTTTACATTACCTGGCTTCCTGGGGCCTTTGGTAGTCAGGCCTGCAAGAGACTGTATCAGGAACTGTTTGTTATCATTTTATTAAGTCATGTTAAACCTTCATGCATGCATAACCCAAAGTCAAATTATACCTAAAAGTCTACATCTGAGCCCAAAATGTTACCTATGTTTCAATATTTTTCCAAAAAGACTATACAGACTGCTAAAATAAAAGCATTACCACCATACCCCAATACACACACACAAACATACACATACCCTACACTATGTTTTTTGTCAAACATTTAACTATTGTTGAATCTGGCAGATAAATCATGATTTGGTGATGAGCAGGTGACTATGCTGTAAGGAAAGTCTCCAGCACATCCTGAGAAGATGTGAAAAGCAGGGAATAGACAGGAAAACAGAAATGGCAGGTTTTTCAGCACATGGGAGTGAATACAGTGAATTGATTACAAAATTATTGGAAGGGCTGAGGAAACAAAAAACAACAAATAAGTTAACCTAGAAAGCAGAGATTTTAGGAAGGCTGCTGATAGGTCAGAGCCCCAGGCTAATAGTTACTCCATACTCCTGATAGAACCTCATGCTTGATGGCAGAGAGGGTCCCCTAAGAAATGTCAATCCCTTTCATTCACTGATAGAACCTCAGACCAGTTGTGACCCACATGCCATAGTCACCATCATCTTGGGACCCTTGTCCAAGTTGAATAAGCATGAGTGACACAGGAAAATGAGGCCCAACATGAGAGGAATGTGTCAGCTGAGGTGAAAACTGATGAGAAAAAGTGTGAGGTGAAAACTGATGAGAAAAAGTGAGATACAGAAAGGGAGCAGGCAGTTGAAAATGGATTGACTTTTTCCTGACACAAAACAAATGGTAGAATATTATCAGGTTAGTAACACTTTTCAATTGGATACCCATGTACTCTACTGAGTGTCTTCACATCGCTTCATTTAATCTTCACAAATTAGAGAGCATGAAAAGGGAGGTTGCTCACAAAGAAAGCAAAAGATAATGGAATAGCTTGGAAATAAAAAAATATTGTGCAGTGCCCTAGCAGTGAAGGCAATACAGGGCTCCAGGAAGTAGGAGGTTGTGAAATGCTGAGAAACACTAAGAAAAAAGAAGCTGCAGAAGGCAGAAAAGGGCGCTGCTAAAAACCTTGAAAAGTTTGTTCAAGACCAGAGGGGACAAGCTGAATTACAAAAGCAGAAAAGGAGTCAGAATACGGACAATAGGTCTTACTCATTTTGCCATGGAAAGGCATAAAATGAGACAGTATTTCATTTTTTGTGTGTGCATGCATTTTTGGTTTTTGATTTGTTTTGTTGTTGTTGTTTTAGTAAAAATTCCACTTACTGCATCCACTTATACTAACATTTCCATTTTTATCGCTGTCTGCCTCCCACAGCCCCTCCCCACCCACCCACACACACACACACTCCCTCTCCCTTTATTCCCTAGCCTCAAAGGTGAAAATTTATCAGGGATAGGGAAAGGATGTGTTTGATCTAACTGAACACCACATTTTTGTTTTCTCCTTTTGACTTTTTAGTGATCATAACCATTATTTAATTTTTTGAAGTTTCTGAAATTCTTTATTCTCTATTATTAGCTCACATACAGAGACATAGATTCTATTCCATGAATCTACTGTCTAGAGATTCACTCTAAACAGCACCACTATCTCCAGTGAGAAATATGTTTAATTTTTTTTTAAAAAGGGCGTATTTAAAGGTCCTCAAGGTTGTGTGTGTGTGTGTGTGTGTGTGTGCGCGCGCGCGCGTGCGTGTGTGTGTGTCTTATTTTTTTTAAAGTAGGCTTGAGACGCTGAGGGTCAGATTGGCAAGATGGAGTCTGGATCTACTCTATGGGAGTCAAGTCCCCACAATTTAAAGGCAAACCCTCTCACTGAGGAGCACATTTCCCAATCACAAAGGACCCTGAGTATAGCTTCATCTGCTCACTAGGTTATAGGCTGTTATACTGGAGCAGTGTCACCTAACTTCAAGTAGATGGATTTCCGGCCAGACTGAAATTATTTCACCAGAATCAACTCCTTTTCTCTCTGGAGCATTTTTCTTTTTGCTTTTGGCAGACAGTAAGACCTCAGGTATGGTTCTTATTCTCATTGAGGATTTCTTTCCAAACAGACCAATGAATTGGTTTCTTTTTATGACCTTGAGTATTAAAATTTTCCACAAACTTGTCAGAAGTTTGCTTGCCCAATTCTGTGTTTGCTAAGACATCTTTTTTCTTTTTAATAATTTTATTTTATTTTTTTCAGCTTTATTGTTTTTTGTTGTTGTTGTTTTTCAATTACAGTTGAGATTCAATATTATACCAGTGTTAGGTATATAGCATAGTGGTTAGACATTTATATAACTTACAAAGACATTTTTAAAGCAGCTTAAATCCTCATTTTTCATGAAAGACTAAATGTGACAAGTCTAATATCCATCTGATGCTATACATAGTTATTACAATATTATTGATTATATTCACAATGCTGTACTTCACATTCCTGTGACTATTTTGTAACTAGTAATTTGTGCTGCTTAATCCCTTCACCTTTTTCACCTAGCACTCCAAGACTCCTCCCATCTGGCAACCATTAATTTGTTCTCTGTATCTATGAGTGTGTTTCCAAATTGTTTGTTCATTTATTTTGTTTTTTGTTTTTTTTTCAGATTCAACATATAAGTAAAATTATATGGTATTTGTCTCTTTCTGTCTAACTTACTTCACTTAGCATAATAGCCTGTGTAGGTCTATCCATGTTGTCACAAATGGTAAGATTTTATTCTTTTATTAGCCAAGTAATATTCCATTATATATATGTACCACCTCTTCTTTATCCAATCATTTATCAATGGGCACTTAGGTTGCTTCCATATGTTGGCTGTTGTGAATAATGCTGCAACGAACATAGGGATACATATATTTTTTCAAATTGGCGTTTGGGATTATTTTCTGATAAATAACCAGAAATGGAATTGCTGGATCACAAAGTAGTTTAACTGTAAATCTTTTGAGAAACCTCCATACTATTTTCCATAGTGGATGCACCAATTTGCAATCCCACCAACATTGCAGAGGGTTCCCTTTTCTCTGGATCCTCTCCAACACTTGTGGTTTATTGATTTATTGATGGTATTCATTCTGATAGGTGTGAAATGATATTTCATTGTGGTTTTAATTTGTATTTCTCTGATGATTAGTCATGTTGAGCATCTTTTCATATGTTCATTGTTCTTCTGTATGTCCTCTTTGGAGAAGTGTTTATTTAGGTCCTCTGCCCATTTTTTAATCAGATTGTTTGTCTTTTTGATATTAAGTTGTATGAGTTGCAAAACATTTTTTAGCTTAATCCTCATTTTCATGAAAGACCAAATGTGATTGAATCAGTCAATGACTAATAGAGGCCTCTGGAAGATGAATATTGTAACACCTGCTTTCTGATATTATCTAGAACCCATTGGATTTCCTCAGCCTCACCAAGTATCACCAGCCATGTTAGTTTATATCATACCTTGTTAGCTATTGTCATAAAAGGAGGAACCCACAAATTATTGAAAATAGTAAAGAGGTGGAGCCTGGTGCTCTTGAATTCTAACTCACCCTCAGAAATCACCTTCCTATAATTCTGTTTTCTGCATCATTAAATTATACTCTTACCTCAAGAATCAGTTTTAAATGCCAACTTTTCAGTGAAACCTCAATCAATAGTACTAGATAGAGTAATATCTCCCCTTTGGAATTCTGGCAGGTTTTAGTCTGTCCTGCTCAGTAGGGATTAAGTACTGGTACCCATATTGTCATTTACATCCTCAAACACCTCTTATCAACACTTTGAGGATGGGGTTGCCTCCTTTGCTTCAACTATGAGTGCTGCATAGGGTAGTTTCTCAATAGATATGGTAATGACTCCGCACTTGCAATAACCTGCCTTAGTCTGTTCTTCAAGTTCCTAGGCACATGTATATTAGATTTTTTTACCAAGTCATAACTTTCTGAGACAAGATCATTGTTCTACACTTCTAGATTATATTCACAATGCTTAAGATATACTTAATGCTATCCATAAAAATGTATTGCTTGCCTAATTGATTAATCTTTACAAAGATCTTCATTCTTTCATCAATTATTGTTGTCCTAAGGATGTCTTGGTTTATCGTTGAACGAATATGAGCACACTTTTCTCCTTTAGTCTCCAAACAGCCTGAGAATTGTAAATCAAAAACACTCATCACAAAACAAGTTGGCCATGGTCTGATGAGATGTGTCAAGTTGCAGGCTTCTGTATTAGACGCCATTATTCCAACTATCTAATTACAAATAGCTCATCTTTTCCTTTTATATCTCAATTACCATTTTAAGCCAATGAGAAAACATTGTCAAGATACCAGAAAAGATCGTGTCAGAAGAAATAAATTCTAATTCCTTCCAATTCTAGTCGTCCTGCTCTGGTTAACAACTGCTATATGGAAATCCAGAACTCCCCTAAAGGAGACTAATCAGTGCACTGGCAACTTAGAAACTCAAGAGCAATAACATACAGAGAACATTTGGAGGGTAACCAGATGAGAGGGGCTTGGGGAGTCGGTGAAAAAGGGAGAAGGAATTAAGAAGCACCAATTGATAGTTACAAAATAGTCATGGAAATAGAAGGTATAGGATAAGGAACATAGCCAATAATATTTTAATAATTATGTATGGTGTCGGAGGGCACTAGATTTATTGAGGTGATCACTTTGTGGGTTATATAGATGTCTAATCACTATGTTGTACACCTGAAACTAATATAATATTGTGTGCCAAATATAACTGAAAAGTAAAAAAAATATTAATTAAAAAAACAAAAGCTATCAAGTTGTTCCTGTTTGCTTTTCCCCCTGAAATTACTTTTGACACAAAGGGTCTCTTAGAGAGATTTGCTTCCTTTACACCAGAGAGAAGACAAGTCTGGGAGAAAATGTCAAACCCTGACCCAGGGAGTGAATTTGAAGGCACAAAACAGAGGCTATATTTTCAAGGATTTTATTCCTCTTTTATTGACAAGGCAGCCTTAAAAAAAAAAAAAGTTATTCCCCACCCCCTCTTGAATACATTCTTTAATTTGAATGATAAATACTTCTTTCATCTGCCTAGGCTCATAAGTGTTTACAAGAGACTTACAGGGACTGATTCCTCTGAGTCTTCCAGGCCTTCCCGCCTGAAGGTTATCTCATCTCTTTTTGACCCTGCCACCCTCTAGCACTCACTGCTGCAGCTTAGCTTATCTACAATGATGCTGGACTCCTTGATGGCTCTCTCCCTTGGTCTTATTCTGTTCATGAACTCTGCAGTATCAGTTAGCTGTCTTCACATTTCATGTCTTGGTTGCTTCACTGGACCGAAGACTCCAGCAGGCAAGTACTATTTGAATGGGTCTATTAGTCAGCATCTGTTTCTTTAGACTAGTTTTATGAGAAATTAACTTCTCTTTTTCAATGGTCAGGCACTAGCATCTCCTTGATAATTCACAGCAAAAAGAATTCTGTGAAAGTAACAAGAGTATGTAAATGCATATGGAGTATTCTAGAGATGAGGAAGAACTAGAATCTCAGTCACTTAAAGGGAACTTAACTTCTATTGATAAGAATTGTGAACTTCAGACCCCTGAAAGTTCCCTGCCTAATTTGTGTTCTAGCCAACATTCTCAAAGCACTCAGTTAATACAAAACAAAAACGGCCCTCAATGTACTTATTTTAAAAATTATAACAGAGCTAACTTTTACTGTACATGGCCATGTGTTCAGCACTGTTCTAAATGCCTCCCAGGTAGCATCTACCTATGAGTAGATATTACCAGCACCTCTATTTCCCAGATAGAGCTAGGAAGCATTGCTCATGGCCACACAACTAGGACTTAAATACCAAGATACAGGGCCAGAAAGTCAGCCCTTCATAACAGCTGCTCCTCACCTCTGCACCATACCACCTTCCTTCCACTTCTGCCAAGCCCAAAGGGCCCCTCTCCTTGTCTTCATGTATGTCCCAGTACAGTATTTCACCACAGAAGCATTGGAACTGATTGAAATTTTGAGTGAAAGAGAGTGGATTTTTTTAGACAGTGCCCCCTTTCTACCCTAACAATTCCCAATAGTGCTGCTGCACATCTACAGGGGCACTTCACAGTGTCTTCTGGATAAACAATACCCACTAGATTTGTGCAAGGTACCAGTCTGAGTCCTGGCCTGCTTCTTTCTTCTTTCTTGTTTGAGAAATATGTGAAACTCATTTGAACATTGTAGTACACATACATGCTAGAGATTCCTGTGTTCTCTGAGTGCTATATAACTTAAGATTCTTTGTATTGTAAATAGTAGAAACCAAGTTCAACTAACTCCAGCACAGAAAATTTACCGGTTCATATAAATAGGAAGGCATCTGGAGGTGCACCTGACTTTAGGCATAGTCGAATCTACTCAAACAATGTCATCAAGAAGCAGTCTTTCAGTTTACTCTGGTTTCTTCTGTATTAGCTTTATTCTCTTAAGAAAGTCATTTGGAATTTCAGGCTTAAAGTTAGCAATTATAGAAGATAAAGAATAGCACTTTCATATAGCTCTAGCAACATGCCTGGGAGGGCTCTGACTAACCAGTCTAGGTTGCATATCCATTTCTGAACTCATCATGTGGTCTAAGGAATCTAGAACTCCCAATGATCAAGTCAATGTGTTTTGATCACCCGAGGGAGGTCATCCCTACCTGAATCCACATGAAATGGGTTCTTCATAAGAGACAAGGTTGGTGAACAGATAAAAGCAACAAATTTTAATAGATGTGCCCTCAACACACATATCAGAACATACTTAAAAAACATTTCCAATTATGTTCTTTGCATGCAATACTGTATACTTTGCAGAATCCAATAGGCCGGGTAAGCTAAAAAGTTGTTCAAGCAGATTTGTAACCATGAACAAATCAAATATTCTTTCTGAGCCTCAATTTCAAGTGAGTAAACTGGTCTAAATGACCATTAAGAACCTTTTTTCTAAAAAATATTACATAATTTAAGTATTTTTCTCCATTAAAAATCCATCAATTCAAGGAATTACATTTTACTGACAATCAAAACTACATTCATTCCCAGCTACTAGGTTACAGAATTATGTAAACTTGTTAATGCTGTCACAGTACAATAACTTTCTAAGCAAAACAGTGCACTTGCACTTGTTTATAGTAAAGTTTTATCTATAGAAGATTATACATGGCAGCTGTTCTTGTAATATGACTTTAAAATTTTTAAATGTGTCCTGAAAAATTCTTTGATTTGGGGGCACAATTTGTTTTGCACATTCATTTATCAAGTGAAACCATCTTTCTGAAATATTATTTTCTGGAAAGAAAAATAATGATATGTACTATCCTAGGTTTGTCATTCAGACAATGTCCATTCAGACTGCTATAACAAAATATTACTTTTTAAGTAGCTTATAGAGAACAGAAAGTTATTCTTTCACAGTTCTGGAGGCTGGATCAAAGCACCAGCACGGTTGAGTTCTGGTGAGGGTTTTCTGCCAGGTTTAGATGGCACCTTCCCCCTGTGTCTTCATATGTGAACAGGGCTTGGGACCTTCTTGAAGTTCTTTCGTAAGAACACTAATCCCATTGATAAGGGCTCCACCCTGATGACCTAAGCATCCCCCAAAGGTCCCACCTCCTAATATCATCACCTTTGGGATTAGAATTTCAACATGAATATGGAGAAGACACAAATATTCAGACCATAACAGAGTACATTTTTAATCTGTAGCTCCATTAATTCTAACAAGGTAGACTGACTCATGTCCTGTACAAGTGAAACCAAATGCAAAGAAGAACCATGTAGATCTAAGAAAGTCATATCTTTGATTTTGACCTAAATCATTGAAATATTGCCTTTAAGAAATCAAATAGGTTGACTACTTTTTTTTTTTTTTTTTTTGGTAAATAGTCATTCTAATGTGAAACTTTCTACCATAACCTCAAAAAAGTTTAAAGAAGAAATTATAAAGCTCTCATTTGGTCTCTAAGCTTTCATTTTACCATTTTAAAAGCAACTTCCATCATTGCTAAAAGTCATGATTCCAGACTTATGTTTGACAAATTCAATAAGAGCACAACGGTATCTGAGTAATATGTAAAGATATCAGTCAGGCATCCAGATGATCTGTTTCTTCTATAATGACTGACTGACTATATGTGGAAACCTCCAGAAGTTCATAGCTGGGTAGCCAGAGCATAAATTTCATCAACGTTGCTTCCTCTTCTTGGCCTATAAACCCCTTTAAGTCTTCTATTTTTCTGAGGTTTTATTTTCATACCAGTTACACTCTTATCATGTAATACTTTAACTTTTTAATTTAACTCTATATTTCCATTTTCTAGATCATACATTTTAATATTTATAAATGAAAAACATTTGGGAAAATATAAACCACACTCTAGACTACATGTTTCCTACCTTCTTGAAATATTCAAACTGGTAGTATTCAGCTCTTACAATTATTCTCAAGCTAGTAATATCCACTTGCTTTGTTCTATGGTCAAAAGAAAATGTGAAACTTCCATTGACCTACAGCTGAGAGATATGCTGGCATCTCAAATGACAGCTCAGAAGCAATAACCTTTAGGAAGGTAACCCTACTCTATCGAGCTTAGAAACTTCAGCCTTTCTTACTGATTTAGCCAAGAAGATATCATGACATCCACCATTATTCCAAGTATGGAGTCTGAAGATGAGTAAGCTAGTCCAAATAAGAAGTGTTATTACATAAAATTGATTGTGAGTTTTATAATAATGCTTAAGTGCTTTTTAAAATAATAGTTGATACATGCTTCTTTGAGTCCAAATTCCTAAAATAGAAAACTGTTCTCACAATGTTTCCAGCACAATTTTCACAATATCTGAATCCCTTATATACCATATCCTATTTAAAAATACCAGACAACCTTTTTCTTATTAACACCTGAAATTTGCAGCTGGCTTCCTTCTACTCCTATTTAAAATATGTAAATGCTACTCCTCTCCTAATACTGAAAGATAAAATGTTTTGAATTTTTTAACTAATCAAAATCTAACAGTGAAATAAAAATTGAAAGTGTTCTTAGCTTTATGACTGTCTGTTCCAACTCTTAATCATCATTTGAATTCTACTTCTTATCCATAATTTCCACTGTTGATGTAAGAAATGTCTAAACCTATAGAGAAATTTTTATAAGAGTTTATTTGAGCCAAATTGATGACATATGCCAGGAAGATCACATATGCTCGAGAATAATAATTTTGCAGCTTCTTTTATGCAATTAAGAAAATTACATAAGGAAGATTGCATGGAGATGGGAGAAAGTAAGGCTGGGATTAGATTACAGGATAGTTAACAAGATTATGTGTTCCCATGAAGGTAGTTACAGTTTATTTCAAAGGTTTGTAAACCTAAATGCACAGAAACAATGGACAGAGCTAGCTTAAGGCAAAGATAAGCCTTTTAATAAAGAAGTTATATTCTGGGGCATGAGTACTCACCAGGATCTGCCTAGTTAGGAATTTAGGATCTGGTCATGCCATGAGGTTACTTTCTATAGAACCCTTTTTTTCATCCACACCACTGCCCTAGTTAAGAACAATTTCTTGCTTCGATTCTTGCATCAATAATTTAACTAGTATACCTGCCCACTGTTTCACCCACCTATAATCCATCCTCCTCACTATCAGCTGGGAGAGTTCTTTAAAATCCATAAGAAAGGTCATATCTATAAAATAAATGTTAGAGGTTGGCCACATACCTGTAATTTATCTACTCTATTGACTTCCTCTTCATCATTACTAATGAAACTCTTCATTTTTATTGAGTGGCAATGTGCCTAGTTAAAAATACTTATTTCCCTAGACTCACCATGATCAGTTCTGTTATCATTGGGGTGATGTGAAATCCAGCGTTGCCAAGCAGCAAGCGGGGAAGGGGAGTGGGGAGGTCCTCTGTTCATTCCCACTGATGCAGCAAGGAATTATAGGTCAGTGAGATTTAGAAAAAGTAAGATTTATTAAAAGTATATTTTAGAAGAAGACGGCCCATGCTAAGAAAGGCTGCAGCCCTCTGGAATTTGAGAGATGAAAAGATAAAAGATAGCGTATGCTCCAAAGAAGGAGCAGGTTTTCAGGAAACAGGGCTGTAACAATGTAGAAGTGGGAAGGTCTGTATTATATTAGGGCCACGATGGGTAATTACAAAGGCATTCCTAGGTGATTGGCATGTGAGGTCATTTTGTTTGACACTTGGCTGCTATATAACTCCCTGCTTACTGCTCATGTGCTTACCCAGAATTCAGTCTGTTATAACTAGATTCATAAACTTCCAGTCAGAAATGGTATTATAATGATGGTATAATGAGGCTGAGGTTGTGGATAGGTTAGGGTAATAGCTTTTGCACAAGCTTCTGTGGCTGGATTAAACCAACTATAGGTTTATGGCTCCCCAGTCCTTTGTCTCTCAGGATGTAGAAGAGATTCTTTAACTACCAATGGAGCATTCTCTGGACATTCTCTGGGCTGTCTCTGGGCTGGGTTTCCATTCCTTTGTTCCCCTGTAGCTTATGTCCGACTAAATACCTAACAGTTCTAGCAAATGACATATAAGTAGAAGTCTCTGAGTGGCACTTTTGGAAAGTTATATTACCCTAATCAAATGGGAGAGTTGACATGGGCCTTTCACCCTTTTCTCTTTTTTTCTCATTCTTATCTGGAATTTATCAACAACAACAGTAGGTGTAGCAGCCACTTTAATACCATCAGGAAGGAATATATCCACCAAGGTGGAAGAGCAGGTTCCTAGAAGAAGCTGGGTCCCTTCGAGCTGTCATATCAACTCTGCCTGTACTGCATACTTTAATATCATGACAAAAAGAGGTCTGTCTTTCTGAGTACATCTAAACCAAAGAAGAGATACAAACAGGTTTTGTAGAAAAAAAGTAAGATTTATTTAGAGAGTTGCAAGTCCCTGAGACACAGACAAGCTATTGCCCTCAACAACCTGGCTCCCCAGGTGTCTCAGAAGTACAGATTATATGAGGAAAAATCAGTAGTCATGGAAACTAAGGAAATTGGGGTTGTGGGTGCTACTATTGGACGATTGGAGGAGGATGAGGTAATTAATCATTGTGTCCAGTTCTGGAATCAGCCATGCCTTCTGGTCTGTGGCCTGTAAGGTTGTTGTTCTGCCTTGATGGACCTGAGACTGAAACACATCTAAAGCCAAGGCGTTATCCTTAGTCTAAAGCTCAACTAAAACTTATTGTCCTCATGATTATAGACCCTGAGGCTCAGTTAATCTTATGTCCTAAGGCTTAATGATTAAAGGAGTAGACATACAGAGGAACAAAAGATAAGAAGAGGGGGTAAAAAAAAAGCAAGTGAGTCACAATGCCATTATCTGGCCAAAACCAGTTGAATCAGAGAAAAAACAACTATATTAAAGAAATAAAATTTGCATGTGGTTACATCCTCTGTCCTTACTTTTTCACTTTTTACAGAAGAAAAATAACCCTTATTTGCTTAAAACACTATTCTTTGAGTTTCTGTTCTTAGAAGACAAACACAATCTAATTGATAGAGGGGATCAGAATAAAAGTTTTATAAATTCTTTCCACATCAAATGCTATATGTTTTCAGTATTTGTTGCAGATTCACCTTATCAATAGGACTTTATCAAAGTAAACTCATGCCAGTTTACTTTGATAGAGGTTATCTTACCTCTAACTCCAAAAATGTCCATTTACTTAGAGGTTATCTTACCTCTAACTCCAAAAATGTCCATTTCAACACAACTAGAGGCTATGTCCTGATCAAATGGATTCCCTAAGTAGAACTAACATGTGCTCTTTGTGTAGAATGACCAGTGCAACAGAAATATAGAGAGAATTTATCACATTCAAAGCTCTATTCTGTGCACTATAGAATCATAAAGGACATAAAATATAGAGTTCTTACCCTTAAGAAACTCACAGTATAGTTAGAAAGATAAAAAATAAACAGGAAAAATTTATTGTAATGAAAATAGAAGATCAAGATAAAAATAAAAAAGACTTGATAAGACAGAATGCAGATCAATCTTTTTTTCAAATACTATACAGACAATGAAAGTGTTGAAGCTTAAATCAGAAGAGTGCACTTTAACTGAATATTGAATGGAATAATAGGGATTAAATATTTTTTAAAGTCTTCTGGCCACAATAGCAAGGTGAATTCACATTTTGAATTATCCTCTCTCTTCCAAAACGCATAGAATTTATAAATAAAATATAGAAATTAAAAAGAAAAAGACAAAACCAGTTTCAAAACAAAAGAAGAATATCTATGGAAGAGAGAAACAAAACAACAAGTCTGATTAAAGCCACACACCTACTGGTGTTGGTAACCAGAGTTGACTTCAGTAGGTTAGACAGGACCAGACATTCTTTACATCACATGGCTGGCAGGGTGAGGCTTGAAGCCAGAAGCTGGCAGATTAAAAACCAAAAAACAAACAAACAAACAAACAAACAAAGCAGTACTGTATACTCCTCCTCTCCCCTATATAAAACAGATTTAATTAAACAAGCTGCAGGCCTGAAAAGATGGAAAAGTTCAGACCAAAAATTAATCAAGCCACCTGCAGACCCATTGACTGAATTTGTAATATCTGTTCTATGACTGGGGATGTGCATCTTCATTATAAAACCTGGTCTGATCTGGGGCCCAGAGATCTTGATGGAGAAAACTGGAAAACCAATAAACAAGGAGAAGTAAGAACAGAGAAAGAATAGAAAAATAAAGAAATAAACTATTTAAACCTTACCATTTAAAACAAACCTGAAAACCTAAATTCCAAAAACTATGGAAAAATCTAATAGAAATAAGATGGCCATAAAATTTTTAAATGGAGACAAATATATTCTAAGTAAAAATCATGTAATGGAATAGTATAATATAGATTTTACATAAGTATTTTTAGATGTTTAAAGAGATAAATGAAATAACTCTTATTAAAGAAAGAAACCATTGGGGAGGAAGAATGAGAAAATTAAAATGGAAATAGAAATAAGTTATAAAAAAATGGAAATAAAAATATAGTCAAGTAAATTTTAAAAAGACCAACTGGATAAATGTTAAAATTTAAACAGTCAGAGGCTAAATGAAAGAACTAGAACACAGTATTGAGGAAGTCACCTAAAATGCAGTATAAAGAAATAAAGAGTATATTTTAAACATGTGAAAAATTAATTTAAGATTTAAGAGTATGTTTTAGGTGACTTCTTCAGCCAGACAGTATTGGCATTTTGTGCAAGATAATTCTTTGTTATGGGGGTTGAAGGGGAAATGTTCTCCTAGACTTTATAGGATGTTTAGCAATATTTCTTGCTTCTATACATTAGAAATCAATAGTATCCCCTAGTTTTAACAACAATAACAATGGCAACAACAACAACAACAACAACAGAATTCAGATATTGCCAAATAGCCCCTGCAGGGAAAAATTTACTCCTCTTGAGAATCATAGGTCTAACACAGACCTAAAATGAATTACAGAAAATACAATGGAAGAAACAGTAGACAGCAAGATAGGAAAAGATAGTAGCTGAGAACTTTTCAGTAATGGGTGCTCAAATAAAAAATGCATCCCAAGTACTCAACAGGAAAAAATAAAGAAAATGTAAATATAGGCACACTATAATAAGTATTAAGGAGAAATAATTATAAACAAACATAAGAGAAATTTAATAAACTTAAAGAGAAATCTAAAAAGCCGCTAGAGAGAAAAGACATAATACCTACAGAGGAAAAATAATTAGACTGACATCAACAATAGATTTCAAAAGACAATGGTATAAAAGACATGAACAAAGCAATTCTTAATTTAGAATTTTATACCAAACAATCACTCAGGATTAAGAGCCATTACAGGTATTTCGAGACCTACAAAAACTGAGAGTTTACCTCCCAAAGTCTAACGTAATGAACTTCTAAAGCATACCATAAGTAATGAGCACAGTGAATGGTAAAAGCATATCCATTAATTTAATTCAACTTTAGTGGAAAAATGAGTTTACCTCTTTTTGTATTAAAAGCACACATTAAAACTAAATTCTAGATGACAATCATAAAGGATTAAAAAGTGATTTTTAATGGGAAAGTATACTAAGATTTATGTCATGTTTAGAAGGAAGAGAGAAATATTGAATGACTTCAGTCTTATTTTTAAAAAATATATAATTTAGGGTGTGTTTTTAAAAAATAAAATAATAAAAATAATAAAAAAAGGTATAACCTATACCTTTTAAACAAGTTGACATATAATAAATAATAATTTTAATTAAGAGGCCCTGCATTTTCATTTTGTACTAGGACCTGCAAATTATATAGCCAGATCTGGCAAACTATAAAGTAATATTGACTCTACTTATTCGAGAATGCAGTGGTGGTATAAGCAAGCAATTGACCAGCAGACTATTCTAGAACTTAGGGGGTTCCAGGAGATGAGATGGACATGGAGGATTTGAGAAGATCTCCACATATTTTTAGTTGACTCAAGGCTGTGTGCATTCATAACAGATACCAGAACAGGTCTAAGCTTCCCATGTATCCCTAGCTGACAGAACCCGTTGACATAAGCAGAGGAGATGCAAGAGTTTTGGCATAAAATAAAAACAGAGGCAAACCTGAAAATAGGCTGAATCTAAATGTGCTTCCTGGACCACATGTAACCTTACTGAATTAAAGTGTTTGAGTTAAACCTCTCTGATATATGGCTAAATGCTAAGCTATGCAGACTCTGAGACAAACCCTAGGAAATAAGGTATAAAAATCAAAAAATAACCGAGCAGAGTTATCAGTAGTCACACATTGTGGGGAAACATACTTAGTCTAGGCAAGTTATTAACAACAGACTGACAACCCTCACTGAGAAACCCAGAATCTGGAGTTGCTGTAATATTATCTAAAATGTCTGGAATCATCAAAAACAAAAATTAGTTAGCACACAGAGAAACAACAAAAATGCGATAAATACTCAAGAAAAATAGCAGTCAAAAGAAATCACGAGTGTCTCCACATAATGGATTTAGTAGACAAAGATATCACAGCAGTTATATGTTCAAAAACCTAAAGCAAACCAGGTTTAAAGAATTAAAGTATAATAATAATGATTCAACAAACAAATAATCTGATTAAAGAGATAAAACTTATTTAAGAAAAATAAAATAGAAATTCTGAACCTGAAAATTACAATAACCGAAATAAAGAATTTACTAGGGAATTTAATGGCAGATTAGGGTTGCAGAAAAAAGAAACAATGAACACGAAGATAGATCAGGACAAATAATCCAATCTCAAAAAAAAAAAAAAATGAAGAAAACTCATCAGAGCATCAGAAAACTATAAGACATTAAAAGTACTAGCATACTTATATTGATAGTCACGGAAAGAAAAAAAAAAAGGAGAGAAAGGGGCAGGAAAAATATTTTGAGAAAAAATGGCCTGATAAGGCAGAGACATGAAACATCATGAACAACTAAGGTGACAAGGTACCTCAGAAAAAAAGAGAAAAATCTCCAGAAAATAAGCTTACGGATATAGAAATATGCGACTTAAATAACAGAGAATTAAAGAAGGTATTTCTGGAAAAACTCAATGAGATCCTAAATGATTCATATCAACAATTTCAGGACTTGAAAAAACAACTAGATGAGCAGAATGAGTTCTTTAGCAAGGAGCTCGAAACCCTCAAATAGAACAGAATAGATCTTCTAGAGATAAAAACACAATGGAAGAGTTGAAAAATGAAATAACAAGCTTGGGAAATACAGTCGACCAATGGAGGAAAGGATCAGTGATATCAAAGACAGAAATCTGGAAATAAATCAGAAGAAAGAAAAGAGAAACTAAAAAATGAGAAATAATGAAAGAGAAATACGAGAACTAGTTGATACTATCAGGAGAGGGAACATAAGAATAATGGGCATTATCGAAGGCAAGGAAAAGGAGCAGGGATTACAAAGCATTTTCAGACAAATAGTTGACAATTTCCCAAATTTAAGGAATGAACTGGAGCTTGGAATTCAAGAAGTCAACAGACCCCCCAATTTCCTCAACCTAAAAAGGCCTTCACCAAGACACATTGTATTAAAATTATCAAAAATCAAACCAAAGACAATTCTCAGGGAAGCCAGGGAGAAGAAAACAGTAACTTATAGAGGAAAACCCATTATATTATCATCGGACTTCTCAGCACAAACCTTACGAGCCAGAAAGAAATGGAATCAAATATTTAAACTATTAAGTGAAAGGAACTACCAGCCTAGAATAATGTATCCAGTTAAGCTCTCCTTTAGATATAAAGGAGAAATGAAGACCTTTCCAGACATACAAAAAATGAGAGAATTGTCCACTACGAGGCCTGCATGACAAGAAATACTGAAAGGGGTCAGCTCACATAAAACAAAATGACCAAAAAAAAAAAAAAACCATAATTAGGAGATCAAGAGATACAAAGAAACAAATGATAATGATAGTACAACATATCAAAACTTTTGAGACATAGCAAAAGAAGTCATAAGAGGAAAGTTAATATCATTACAAGCCTATCTCCAAAAATGAGAACAAGCGCAAATAAACAACCTAACGCTTCATCTTAAAAATCTAGAAAAGGGAGAACAAATGAAGACTAAATCAGCAGAAGGAAAGAAATAATTAAAATGAGAGCAAAAATAAATACAATTGAAAACAAGAACACAATAGAAAAATATAAAGGGTTCTTTCAGAAGGTTGATAAAATTGAGAAACCCCTGGCTAGACTCACTAAAGAAAAAAAGGGAAAGGACACAAATAAACAAAATCAGGGATGATCAAGGGAAAATTATGACTGACGTCCCAGAAATACAAAGGATTATGCAAGAATACTATGAAAAAGTGTATAACACCAAATTTAATAACCTAGAAGAATTGGACCAGGACTTAGAAAAATACAATCTTCCTAGATTGAATCAAAAAGAACTGGAAATTTTAAATAGACTGAAAAGCAGTATCAAAACTGAAACGATCATCAAAAACCTACCAAAGAGTAAAAGTCCAGGACCAGATGGTTTCACCAGTGAATTCTACCAAACATTCAAAGAATATTTAATACCTATTCTCTTCAAACTCTTCCAAAAAATCGAAGAAGAGGCAATACTTCCCAACTAATTTTATGAGGCCAATATTGCCTTAATACCAAAACCTGGTAAAGATAACACAAAAAAAAGAATACTACAGACCAATATCTCTCCTAAACACAGATGCAAAAATTCTAAATAAGATACTTGTGAACCAAATACAGCAACATATTAAAAAGATTATACAACATGATCAAGTGGGCTTCATCCCAGAGGCACAGGGATGGTTCAACATATTCAAATCAATCAATGTGATATACCACATAAACAAATTAAAAAATAAGAATTACATGGTCATATCAATAGATGCAGAAAAAGCCTTCAACAAGATACAGCATCTATTTATGATCAAAACACCTAAAAAAAATTAGTATAGAAGAAAAGTACCTTAACATAATAAAGGCCACCTATGACAAACTCTCAGCCAACATTATGTGAAAAATAATGTGAAAAACTAAATTACATAATGTGAAAAACTAAAAACCTTTCCTCTAAGATCAGGAACAAGGCAAGACTATTCACCATCACCACTGGTATTCAATATAACGTTGGACATACTAGCGAGTACAATCAGGCAAGAGGAAGATATAAAAGGCATCCAAATAAGAAATGAAGAAGTCAAACTGTCACTATTTGCAGATGACATGATTCTCTATATAGGAAACCCTAAAGACTTCACAAGAACACTACTAGAAACAATAAGCAAATGTAATGAAGTCTCTGGATACAAAATCAATGTTCAAAAATCCATAGCATTCCTATACTCTAATAATGAAGCGTCAGAAAAAGAAGTGGAAAAAATAATTCCTTTTGCAATTGTGACAAAAAGAATAAAATACCTAGGAATAAATTTAACAAAACATGTGAAGGACCTATATAATGAAAAGTATATTACCTTATTAAAAGAAATCGAAGAAGATATAAAAAAATGTAAAGATATTTCGTGTTCTTAGATTGGAAGACTTAACATAGTTAAAATGACCACATTCCATAAAGCATTAAACAGATTTACTATAATCCCCATCAAAATCCTATCAGCATTTTTTAAAGAAATACAACAAAAAATCATCGGATTCGTATGGAAGCACAAAAGACCTTGAATTGCCAAAGTCATCCTGAGAAAAAAGAGCAAGGCTGGAGGCTTCATTCTGCCTGACTTCAAATTATACTACAAAGCTACAAAGTAATCAAAACGGTATGGTATTGGCAGAAAAACTGACACACAGACCAGTGAAACAGAATTGAGAGTCCACAAGTAAACCTATATTTATATGGGCAAATAATTTTCTACAAAAATGCCAAAAACATACAGTGGAGAAAGGAAAGCCTCTTCAATAAATGGTGCTGGGAAAATTAGAAGACCATCTGCAAAAGAATGAAACTGGACCATTATCTTAAATCACACAGAAAAATTAACTTAAACTTGAATTAAGACTTGAATACAACACCTAGCAGCATAAACTGCCTAGAAGAAAACGTAGGGGTAAGCTCTTTGACCTAGGTCTCAGCACTTACTTTTTGGATCTGACACAAAAAGCAAAAGTAAGCAAAAGCCAAAATAAATGAATTAAACCATCTCAAAATTAAAAGCTTCTGCACACCAAAGGAAATAATCAACAAAATGAAAATTCTGTAAATCATACATTTGATAAGAGGTTAATATCCAAAATATATAAAAAAAAAACAAACAATCCAGTCAAAAAATGGACAAAGGATCTGAACAGACACTTCTCTCTAGAGGACATACAAATGGCCAACAAATATTTGAAAAGATGCTCAACATCGCTAGCTATTAGGGAAATGCAAATCAAAACCACAATGAGATACCATCTCACATCTGTTAGAATAGCTATAATCAAGAGGACAAGTAATAACAAATGTTGGCAGTGATATGGAGAAAAAGGAACCCTCATACACTTCCGGTGGGACTACAAATTGGTACAAAAACTATGGAAAACAGTATGGAGGTTCCTCGAAAAAGTAAGAATTCATCTACACATAAGATCCAGTAATCCCTCTACTGGAGTTTTACCCCAAAGACTTGAAAACCCATATCTGATATAATATTTGCACACCAATGTTCATAGAAGCATTATTGACAGTGGCCAGGACATGGAAGTAACTGAAGTGTCCTACGATAGATGATTGGCTAAAGAAGCTGTGGTACATATATACAATGGAATATTACTCAGTCATTAGAAGAGATGAAATACTGCCATTTGTGACAACATGGATGGACCTCGAGATAATCATGCCACGCGAAATAAGCCAGATAGAAAAAGGTGAAAATCACATG
>NW_006443120.1:1158331-1168150 GCF_000325575.1 Pteropus alecto
TGGACATGGACAGTGGGTACCATAGGGTGTTAGGAGGGAGGGATGAAGGAGTAGATGAGGTAAATGGGGTCAAATATGTGGTGACAGAAAGAAATTTAACAATGGGAAGTGAACACACAGTGTAAATATATATATGCCTTACTGTTAAAGTATACAATTGAAACTTATTGGATTTCATTAACCAAAGTCGCCATAAAAAAAATAATAATTAATTAATTAATTTAAAAAATAAAGTAGGATAAACACAGTGATCCACATCTAGGCATATCACATTCAAACTGTTGGTCTATTGGTTCAATGCAATCCATATTCAAATTTCCAATATTTCTTCCTGTATAAATTAACAAGCTAATCCTAAAACTTGAATAGAAATGCAAAGGATCTACAAAACTAAAACAATTTTGAAAAAGAACAAGCTGGAGGACATACACCATTCAATTTCCAAATTCATCATAAAGCTACAGTAATTAAGTTTATGTGATATTATTGTAAGGATAGGCATAGATCAATGGAATGAAATTGAAAGTTGCAAAATAAACCCTTACATTTATGGTTCATTTTTAACAAGATGTCAAGACAATTCAGTGTAGAAATGATAATCTTTTCAACAAGTGTTTCTAGGACAATTGGATATTGACATTCAATAAAAAAAGGAATAAAAATCTTAGATTCTTACTTAACACTATACACAAAATAACACTATACACAAAATAACTCAAATTTGATCTTAGACTTAATTAAGTTTTAAACTTTAAAAATTCTGAGAGAAAACATAGAAGAAAACTTTTGACCTTGGGTTGAGCTAAGCGTTCTTAGATACAACACTAAAAGAACAATCATAAAAAATAATGTTAAACTGAGTTATTAATATTAAAAATATTTTGCTTCTGAAAACACTATTAAGTAAATAAAAAGATGAGGCACTGACTCATATCAGAGAAGACACTTGAAAATTATATGTCTGATAAAGGAATTATATCCAGATTATATAAAGAACTATTACAACTCAAAATAAGAAGACAAATAATTCAAATTTTTAAATGGGCAAAAGACTAAAATAGACATTTAACCAAAGAAGGCATATAAATGACAACAAGCACATTAAAGGGTGCACAATGTCATTAAATGTGAAAGAAATGCACATTAAAACCACAATGAGAATACTGCCACACATTCATTAGAATAACAACATTCAAAAACACAGACAACGCCTAGTGTTAATGAGGATATAGAAAACTGAAATCCTCATTCACTTCTGATGGGAATGTAAAATAATACAGCTACTTTGGAAACTGTTTGGCCATTTCTTAACTCTTTTTCCATTTAGAAAAAAAAAGCCAGCATTAATTTAACATCACACATAAGAATGTTACATTTTCTAAGATTTGACATTTTCAGCGATTGAGAATTACTGTATTTTGTAAATGGAAATACCACTACTAAAAGCAGAATGCTATAAATAGAATGATGTCATTTGTTTCCAAAGACCATTGGTATACTAGAGCAATGTAAAAATAATAATAAAAGCAAGATATTTCATGGCAAACTTGGGGGATAAGGTTAGGACTATACTCTGCAAGTTATCTCAAGGTAAACGCTGTAGCCTCAAGTGCCACAGGTGAGTATTCTCAGGGCAAATGGGAAATAGGCTAAAAATTAATAGAAAATTACTATGTAATTCAGCAATTCCACTGTTAGGAATGTACCTAATAGAAATAGACACACATGTGTACATGAACACTGCATATTAATGTTCATAGCAGCAATAGTTAAAGCTAAAGACTGGAAGCAATCCAAGTAATCATCAACCAGTGAAGGGATAAACAAAGTATTTATACTTGTATAATGGAATACTATTAAGCAATGAAAAAGAACAAAATATTGATATGTGGTACAACATTCATAAACTTCAAAAACGTTATGCTAAGTGAAAGAAGCCAGACATAATACACTGCATATTGTATAATTCCACTTATGGACAATATCCAGAAAAGGCAAATTTATTAGAGACAGAAAGTAGATAAGTGGTTACCTAGGGTGTAGGGGAGATAAAGTGGGAGCAAAGATTGACTATAAAAGGTCTTAAGGGGAATTTGGGTGGTGATGGGAACGTTCTAAAACTAGATTGCGGTGGTGGTTACAAAACTCTATAAATTGCTTAAAAATCTTTGAATTATGAATGAATATTGAATTATAAATTATACCTTTATAACACCATAAAGAAGTTTTTATGAATAAAAGTAACTAGAAAAAAAGACTATAGATAAAGATAAAGAAATCAAAAGGAAAGAAATGTAATAAAGATACATATAGGAATCAATAAAAAAGAAAAAATGTCAATAAAGAACAATACAAGCAAACATTGGTTCTTAGGGGGAAAAAATCAAAATGGATAAACCACTGGTAAAATTGATCAAGCAAAGGGAGAAAACACAAAATTAAATACTATTAGGAATAACAAAATAACAGACACAATAGAAATAGATAAAAGGAGGATAAAGGCACACAGGCCTGGGAAGAATATGAGCAAAATTATACCAAAGTGTTCTTAGTAGAGTGAGTAAATAAATTTGACAACTCCAGAAAGAGTAAATAGAAATAAGTCTGTGAATGTGAGAATGAAATTGCATACTTAAGGACATAAAATTGAATTCAGGGGGGGAAAAGCAAATCTAAGATATATCTTAAAATTTGGTAAACATAGTATCTCCAGTCCATGTGTATTCTGCCCACAAAATACTCTATAAACAGAACAGACTTGACTCTGAAATCTTGAGAAGTTTTATGTGGCATCTGCCACATATGAATTTTGTAGAAGGAAAGTGGTATTCAGTTAAAACAACCACCATATTGCCATATTGAATTTGTATGAAGAAATTACATCAGAATCCCTTGTAAAGTGTGGCTATAAGAGTTCCACAGTGCATATTCAACTGGATCAAGATTTCCCAAACAAGCCTGTGCTTTTAAGAGAGCACCAATTCTACTTTGTTATGATTATTAGTAATAACATTCATCTATCGAAACTGCCAAATGCAATAAGGAAGTCATATCAGCAGTTTATTCATTACCGTAATTAGCAACAAGTGGAGCAGCCTAAACTGGAAATCCACTCTGAGAATCAACTGACCCTTTTAATACATTTACATCCCAGTTCACTGTGGTTATTGCTTTAGACTCCATGGGATCTCAAATCTTTATAGATGGTGTAAATTATCATCATTTTTAGTTAGAGATGGTTCCATTTATTCAATTCAGCTAGTATTTGTTGAGAGTGTCCTCTGTACAAAGCACTTTTGAGTCTCTATAGAAGAAAAAATGACCCATAAAGGAGACACAGTTCTACCCTTCTAGGTCTCAATCTGAAGGAAAACTGACACGTAAATGAACGTTCATAGAGAAGGTAGAACATGAGATATACAGCAGTAAATAAAGTTCAGCTACGTTAAGGTCACCTCAGGTCTTGGAGAGGAGGAACAGAGATTGGAATTAAAGAAATGGATCTAACAGATTGCAAGGTAGAAAGAAAGGTATTCAAAGATAACTTGAACAGAGGCCCAGAAGAAAGGAAGTAGAAAGGTGTCAGAGCAAGAGCAACAGTGAGCAGAACTTTAGGGATAGATCTCAGGGTTTATGGATGAGGGGGATAAGAACTGGAGGGAAGGCCTAGAGACAGAGGAACTTGAACACCAAGCAAAGAAGTGAACTTCAGTCTCTAAGAAATGGGGAGTCATTTAAAGGTTTCCAAGAGGAGTAGGGGGAATAGTTTGATCAGATCTTGCTACTGGCTGGATGAGTGAGCAACAAGATAAGGGCTTCAGCAGTGGTCTAGGCAAAAGGAAACATAAGCCAGAGCTCAGGACAGTCATGATCAGGCACAGGCACAGAAAGTTACAAGGGGTATACTTCGGATATAGAAACTCTTCTTCCAAGGTCTAACAAAGCCATTTTTCACAAAGAGCCGTTTTTGTCAATTTAGATCAATATCATAACTTGACAGAGTCTTTCATTTTCTAGGACATAAAAAATGTAATGCCAGTAAATTCTCTTCCTCTAGTGTACAAAATTCTCCCTATCTAGATTTGCACATCTTCTCAAATAATCCTGTGCTTTTGAGAGAGCACCAACTCTACTTTGCTATGGTTACTAATGTTAACATTCCTGTAAGGCATTACTTAGCTGTGGACAAACCCCACGCTGTACAACTGAATGCAGATATTTTACATGAAAGTCCTCAACTACACAATTCAAGCGAAACACTAGAAACATTATTTTCCAAAGTTCAAACATGGAGTTTGAACACAAGCTCCCAGGTTTCTGAAGGCAGAAAGCGGCAGGCATAAAATCTCAAAGCTCGTATTTCTGATGAATTCAAAAAGCTAATGTGTGTTGAATCCCTTACCTCTGTTTCCTTGGTTCAGCTTTCTATATTTCTGGCATGCAGAAAATGCTTGGGGAGCTTCCAGCTTTGTCATAAATGTGAGCATGGCAGGCACAATAATGCAATATAATTATAATTCAAACTTGCCAGTGTACAAAATTTATTTAAAGATTTTTATCAAAGGATCTCACAGTTCATTGAGTATCTTTAGATCACTTTCTAATATTAGGTATTTTACAATTCTTTCTATGAATTACTCTCACTGCAACTTGGTAAAAAAGGGTAGGTAACTTTATTCCCATTTTACAAATAAGAACAAGTCTCATATCGTAAGGCAGATCAGCAGAACTCTGCTAAGAGTTTTGAGGGCGTTAGTGACTCTTTTCAAGAAACACAAAATTGATTATCTATATATTGTTATGTCCTGAGTTGTACCTCACCTCCAAATTCATATGTTCAAGTCTTAACCCCCAACAGCTTCTGAATGTAAATATATTTGAATATAGTATCTTTAAAGAGGTAACTAAGGTTAAAATGAGGTCATAGAGTGGGCTTTAATCCAATATTACTATTGTCCTTATAAGAAGAAATTTAGACACAGACAGGTACAGAGGGAAGAATTTGTGAGGACACAAGGAGAAAATGGCCATCTACACAAGGAGAGAGGCCTCAGAAGTAACTATCACAGCCCTAGCAAACTTATCTTATTTTATTATCTATTTAAATAGATAATACAGATATAGTTTGGTGAAATTTATCTTTAAAAAGAGCTATAATAAGTGGTTTAATTGTTTACACTGTTTCAGAAGAGTACTAAATTGGAAAGCCTTGGTCTGTCTCCAGACATTTCTGTGATCCTGGAAAAATCACTTAAACTCTTTACCTTCCGTTTTCTTATAGGCTGACTTAAACTAAATGAATGTTTTTCAAACTATATTGAGCAAAATCCCAGAGTTTCAGGAATGTGCCCCAAGAACAGCCTGGAAAAACGAGAGCAGTTCCACCCTCCCTCTTTTCTCATTGGGGTTTGGCCTAAGAAAGTAAGAACTCATCGTTAATGAGGAAAGTTAAAAATGAAAAACACCATTAGATGATCTTCAAAATTACTTCTAGGTCTATGTTCTGTATAATTCTATTAGCCTGCAGAAATGTCTCCACTTGTTGGTTCTGTGTTTGTATAATATCCAAGTATTTATAACAAAAATGAAAGTTAGTCAATTGAGGAAACTTAAGGATACTTATCATAATATTGCACAAGATTTCTAAACCTCATCACTGTTGAAATTCTGGCCTAGGTGATACCTTGTTGTGGGAGGCTGGCCTGTGTATTATGGAATATTTGGAGCATCCTTGTCTCTACCTGCTATATATGCCAGTAGCAACTCTCACCCCCAGTTATGACAATCAAAAATGTCTCCAGACATTGCCAGTGTCTTCTGGTGAGTTAAAATTGCTCCCAGATTGCAATTCCCTATGTTATAGTAAATCAGATCACCTTACATCTCTTTGAGAGAAGCCAGGAAGATGTGATCTCAATCCATCATGCTCAAATATATTTACTGCATACTTAGATACAAAATCCAATTACACACACACGCACACACACACACACAAAATAAAAAACAGAAGAATTTTTATATACTATATTTTTTCTTTGATCAGAAGAGATTAACAGACAGGTAAAAAATTGGCATACTGGCTGTTTAAATAAAAAAAAAGACAGTAAGGAAATTGTGTTCTCCACTGGGGCTGGCTTCTCCCATGCCCCACTTTCACATTCTCACAGCACTCTGCTCATTCAGAAGGACCCTGAGGCCCAGGTTTAATGCTCTGCTGTCTCTGTGTTGAATTTCTTTACAATTATATATATATATTTTAAATTTTTTATTTTATTATTAGTTTCAAGCATACCGTACATTAGTTAGACTTTTATATAGTTTATAAAATGATCCCCCTAATTGCTCTTTCTCTCCTCTGGTTCTATACCTAGTCATTACATTAATGCTAACCGCATCCCCTATGCTGTGCTCCTCATCCTTGTGACCATCTATCACTTACTAATTTGTACAACTTTAACACTTTGCCCCTTTCTCCCAGTCCCCAAACACCCCACCCCTCTGTCCATCACCAGATTGTTCTCTATATTTGTGAGTCTGGTTTTGATTAGTTTGTTCTTTTTCTTCCTTAGATTCCACATATAAGTGAAATCATATTGTGTTTATCTTTCTCTGTCTTACTTATTTCACTCAACATAATAACCTCTAGGTCCATCCATGTCATTGTAAACAGTAGGACTTCACTTTTTTTTTAATGGCTGAGTAATATTCCATTGTATATATGAACCATAACTTCTTTATCCAATCATCCATTGATGGGCATTTAGGTTGCTTCCATATCTTAGCTATTGTAAATTGTGCTGCCAAGAACACAAGGGTGTATAGATCTTTATGAATTATTGTTTCAGTTTTCTTTGGATAAATACCCAGAAGTACAATTGCTGGGTCAAAAGTTAGATTCATTTTTTTTTAATTTGTGTTTTATAATGAAGCCTCATGGGATAATGGAGCATGGTCTCCCTCTCAATGCATCTCCACCTACCTAGGACCAGTTACAGGCATCCCTTTCTACTCCCACATCAGGGGTGCCCACATGGCATCTTGGGCCAGCAAGGCAGCAGCTATCCCACCCCGGGCTGGCAGAGCCAGGGGTACTGTACAGAGCTAGGCAAGATCTTCTCACCCACCCCCAATCCAGGCACAAGTGTGCCCCCATGAAGAGGATGTAGTCCATTGAGGTTTTGTGAGTTATTGTCTGCTGTGGTTTTAGACTATGGCAGTGGAAATAAGAGATTGGCTTCCCAGTTCCCCTGAGAGAACTGGGCATTTTCATTTTGCAGTTATATAGCCAGCTCTGCAGCCATCCTCAGAAAACTGGAACTTCTCTGTGCCAGCCCAAGATATTGGGACTGCACTGCAACTTCTTGGGAAGTTAAACTGAGTATTGATCTGGGTCAGGGTTATCCAGTGGATTCTGAAACTCACTGTCCTCCACCACCATTCCCAGGGGCAGGCCTGCAGGAGCCCACAGATTGGTCAGCCACATGGGCGTGGGGGGATAGGGTGCCCGTCTAGACCAGCTTGGCCCCAAGGGAACAATCTGAGCACGAGGCAGAAACACTGGAAGTACACATAATGTGACTGGGCTGACTGCTTGCAGCATACACATATAATTGAGTGGCCACTGGTTTACTTTTTGCAAGACTCTTGGGACTTGGTTTCCTTGACCTCTTGATGGATTTGATTCCCTGCCTTGGAGATACAGCTCTCTGGTTTCTTGGCCCACCTTGATCTCCTGACTCTCCCACTCTATGGCCATGCCCATGGCTTCCGTCAGGAGCTCCTGCTTCCT
Organism: Pteropus alecto; assembly: GCF_000325575.1. NCBI lineage: Eukaryota > Metazoa > Chordata > Mammalia > Chiroptera > Pteropodidae > Pteropus > Pteropus alecto. The sequence continues at coordinate 1,166,121 of NW_006443120.1, forward strand.
TGCATGCCCTTGAAATGTTTGGGTTTTTGACTTCTCTTCTCATTGTGCTCTACTTGTGCAATCTCCTGGGCATTATGGTGTCCATAATCTCCTCTATGCTGGACTCAGAAACTCATTCCAGCTGCATGACTGCAGGTACCTGTGTCTTGTTCTAAATTACAGGACTAAGTGCTGGGAAAGGTTCTAAAAGAGAAAGCTTTTCCTTTCTTTCATACTCTCCTTCTTCTATGATGTGGTTAATTTATTTACTATTTAAAGTCACTTTAAGAAAACTTGAATTTGAATTACTACATGAATTTTATGATTATCTATACATTGTGCAATGCAGGTTTTAAATATAAATATAAGAGCATTTAACTCACAGTCACAGTTTCTACCAACATTCTCTACCTTTGTTTTATCAATGAATAAGGACTATAAGGAAAAGGAGTTTAGGGTTGTCCTACCTTTCCCTTTGCTTCTGTGCCAGACTTTACATTGTGTGTTTAGCTAATTACAAGAATTAACATGAGTAAGAAAAGATATGACAGGGCTCCTTGGTCATTTCTATTTCTTAGAAGCCATTGCCTTCTTATTGCTTTCAAAGCAAGTTCTGCTTAAAATGCAAAGAGTAGCCTCTGGGACTGTCAGCAGCTCTGCTGAGCTCCCACTTGTGGTGGGTCCTTCAGGACCCCATGCTGTGGGGCATAAGGATGGAAAATGCAAATGGGTGACAAGCTGTGGGCATGGATACCACCAGGGCAACTCCCATTGTCCTATCAGGCTTCACTTACACAAGATCAAATATAAACTAGTAAGAATTTCAAGACAGTGAGTGACAGCAAGAGCATTAAACCAAGTACAAGTCCCTTCTCTGACATACATATCTTCAGCCCCATACCACTTTTATAAACTACAAACTTAAAGTACCATACACATCCTATAAATGTTCACCTCAGTATGTATAAAACTGAGCTCCTCACCCAGAGCCTGAGAGGAAGGCTCTACCCTTCTCCTCCCCACCACCTATTCTCATAAACCAGGACTCCTGGACTTTCTCTGGCCTCCTCTTTATACTTAGATGTAGTCAGCCATCTTTGAAGTTAGTTTTAATGCCTGAACATTATCTCCTCTGATTACTCCTGCCGTGTTTCCCTGCCTCCAGCTCCATCCTTCAAGTGATCCTCCATTTCAGAGATGCACCTTTCCAAAGGCAATTAGATCTCTTTGCTATTTAACCCGTTTTCTGTTTGAAAAAAAAAAAAGTGCAGCTTGCCGCCAACGTTAATTTAACATTACGCATAGGAATGCTGTTTTCTAGGATTTGACGTTTTCAGCAATCAAGAATTGCTATATTTTATAAATGGAAATTCACTACTAAAAACAGAATGCTATAAATAGAAGAATGCCATTTGTTTGTATAGAATATCAATATACTATATTGATGTGAAAAAATAATAAAAGCGAGACATTTCGTGGCAAATTTTGCAGGTAAATTTAAGACTGTAATCTGCAAGTTATCTCAGGGTAAACACTACAGTCACGAGTACCACTGACGAGTATTCTCAGGGCAAATGGGAAATGGTTTAAAACCCTTCCTTGCTTCTCCATCCCATTTGGGGGAATCACTAGTAGTTCCTTTCTTTGCTTATCAGCCCTTTTGTAACCTGGCCCTGACTACATTTCTAACTCCGAATTTCACTACTCCTCAACACACATCCTCCTTTACAAATATATTTAGTACAAATTTCTAGAAATTCCTTCAAACATATCTTATTTTCTCATGTCTCTCCATTCTTTGCTCATATTATTTTCTCTGCCTAAAGAGTCTTTCCCCCACCTATTCCTATTTCCCCCATCTAACACCTATTCATCCTTCAAGACTGATTTTAAACATTCATTTCTCCAAAAAAATTTCAATACCACCCCACTGAGGCTGAGTTTACAAATCTGGCTCACATTTACAAATCTCTTCCATTTATGCTGCTTCTATTAACTGTAGCTCTCATCGTAAAGCATTAGTAGTTTGCTGGTCTATTTTCTGTTTTATA
>NW_006443120.1:1168174-1187570 GCF_000325575.1 Pteropus alecto
GAGTTGTATCATGTATCTTTACATCCCCAGCAGATAGCACAGTGCCTGGCACATGCCAGCTGCTCAATAGTTTTTGTTAACTGAGTGATGTGATGAGAATAAGTGAATCTCAGATTATGTTGTTGGCTCCAGCCTAACTATTCCACTCTTAACTGAATTGCTTTGTATCCCTTTTCCCTAGGATATTTCTAATTAATTGATTAATTTATTCTGTTTTCCTGGGAACCATAGTTAATTAGGCTAATGTTTTTCAGAGACATGCTTTTTTCCCTGTTAAGTACCAACTAAAAGTTCCATGAGCAGAGACCATACTTGCTTTTGCTCTCCTCTCTGTCCCATGGAGCCTAGCAGAATGTCTGGAATATAATAGGTCCTCAATAAATATTTATTGAATGAATGAATGAATGGGCCCCACCCTCTACTGCCCAATTTTAATCTTCAGGAAATTCCTTAGACTTCATAAATATCTTGTGGAGGAAAAGAAGTAGGTAAAACTAAAGCACAGAATGATTCTTATATTTGGCTCAAGAAAAATATCAATGGAAAAGCCAAAAATAATAGGCATGTATTTAATTTCCACATGCTGAAGAAGGAAAAAAATGCCTATAAAAGTAAATCCTGTGAATGCTTTAATTTTCTGCCAAGGTCAAGAGATATACCAGTGAGCTGGAATACCACAGGATAAAGAATGTACTCATCTCTAGGATCACAGCAACATCTGTATCATGTTAGAACTTGTACCATGGTGTTGTAGTGATGGACTAAACTAAACAGTTGCAACTGAGATGAATTGACCATTTTCTCTAATGAAATGTTCCAAGTGCTGCTAAAGCCCATGCAAAAGACCACATGGTTGGAGTTCCACAAGGAAATTCTTACTTCAGAAAGACAGAATCGTAATTAAGTTTTGAACTGAAATAAACTTCCTCATAATGATCTTTACAATTTCTAAAAGAGTCACTTTATAGGATAATAGCATATAACATAATAATAAGCATTGTATTTTTATCCTGGGATTTTTCCAAATGGCTATTCATGAACCCAAAGCATTTTTCATTATCATTAAATTGACTGATGTGGGTCATGCGACAATAGGTCAATGTTGAATTGATTCTAAGGGCAAACTTTTCACTGGAGAGTAAGGGAAACCATGCAATTATTATTCACCTTATGTCCTTTTATAAAGAAAGACAACAAAAATGATGGAATTTCCTACTGTCCAAATTTACCAATGATTAGACCAAGAAGACTGTATTTTGGGTCAGGTCAATATGTATATTGGAATTCTCACAGGTAAATGTCTGCTTCTAGGATATGCTCACATTCAAAAGACACAGTAAATGTGAATCATTGGCTCTGACAGATCAGCTCCCAGCATTGTAAAAAAGGAGAAAAGTTGAAATTGTGCCAAATTTATCTCCAAAAGACATTTCTTTACAGCAAAAAAGTGAATGCAAAATAAACTATTTCAGTTTAAGCAGTTATTTCAACAGACAATGAAGTAATTCTTCGTGCACAGTGGACATGTGATTTATTGTGAGTTTGTAAATAGCAAATATATTATTTTTTACGTGCAAATATTCAAATATTCTTAGTACAGTGGTATCTGCTTATCTGAGGGGGATATATTCTAAGATCCCAGTGATGCCTGAAACCATGGATAGTATCAAACTCAATATATATTGTGTTTTCCTATACGTACAGACCTATGATAAAGTTTAATTTATAAAATAGTCACAGCAAGAGATTAACAACAATACTAATAACAGAACAATTATAACAATATATTGTAATAAAAGTTACGTGAATGTGGTATCTCTCTTGTTCTCTCTCAAAATATCTTATTGTACTATATTCACATTTTCGCTTAAAGGAAGCTTTATGGTTTCTCTTTGGCATAATCAAAGTGCCTGCATAGATACTCTTGCACTTTGGGGCCATTATTAAGTAAAATAAGGGTCACTCGAACACAAGTACTGTGATACTTCAACAGTCGATCTGATAACTGAGATTGTTACTAAATGACTAATGAGTGGGGACCACCTACAGCATGGAGATGCTGGACAAAGGGATGATTCATATGCTGGGCAAGACAAAGCAGGAGGGAGATTTCACCAACACTCAGAATGGTGTGCAATTTAAAACTTATGAATTGTTTATTTTGGAATTTTCCATTTAATATTTTCTGAATGCAGTTGACCATGAGTAAGTGAAACTGTGGAAAGTAAAACCATGAATAAAGGGTGACTACTGTAAATAATATTTTGAAAACTGACAAAAGTCTCTAAATTCATTTCAGCTCCATTTCTAGTATACATTTTCTTATAATTATAAATAGATAAATCTCGATAATAGACCAAAAGGATAAATTTAAATATAGAGATCAGAATTTATAAAACGGTTATTCATGGGAAACAGTCAAGTCAGTACCACAGGGCTGTTGAAAACACAGGTATTCTCAGCAACTTTTCATCTCATATTATTCATCTGAAATGTGCTGAGAATTCATTAAGAACAAAAATTTCTGCTTTTCACAACTGTACTACCTAGCCCAGTGCCTTGCATGTGGTAACTGCAAACAAAAATTATTTAATCAAGTTTCACTTCCTCTTATCTCCATGAAAAAGATGTTCTTATATAAGGGTCCTTTGGATGTGAGATAAATGGAAATCTGAGATAGAGTGGCTACAACAATAAATATTTTTTGCTAATTCTTACACTTTTTTAAAGCAATTCAGAAGTAAGAAAGCTTCCAGTTTGACTCAACAGCCTGACAATAATGCTTTAAATTTCTTTACATTTCTTCATTTGTCCATATTTAGTATTAACTTTATTCTTAATTGGTAGTAGTCACTGGCATCACATCCAGGCACAAGAATCAAGAGAAAGAAAAGATTAAATAACAACAGCTGTTTCTTACAGGAAAGAAAAATTACCCCAGAGGGGAGATTTTTCCCCTCCAACAGATTTACCTTTAGATGTCATTTTCTATAATGTTTCACAGGCGACTAAAGTATGAATGTTTTTTTCTCCCCCAATTTCACATGTTAAATTCAAATGCCCGATAAGATGGTGTTAGGAGGTAGGGACTTTGGGAGGTGATTAGATCATGAGGGTAGAGCCCTCATGCTGGGATTAGTACCATTATAAAAAAAGCCCTGGAGAGCTTCCTTGTCCCTTCCACCACATGTGGATGCAACTAGAAGTCTATGACTTGGAAGAGAGCCTTCACCACACCATCCTATCCCCCTGATCTTGGACTTTCAGCCTCCAGAACTGAGAGAAATAAATTTTTGTTGTTTAGAAGTCATCTAGTCAATGGTTATTATATAGCAACTCAGACTAAGACGCAGGCCTTCCCCAAACCAGATACTAGAAAAATAAATATGATTAACTCAGAGTTATTTTCTGAGGCTATATTTGGTGATGAGGAGTTACTCACAATGACCAATACAGGTAAAATATTGCTTCCCCATCTGGCATTTCAATGCAGAGAGCTGGATACCCTAGGACAGGAACAGGACAGGTCCACAGATGGAAGGAGTTGAGTCCCTGAATGTCCCTGCTGGCCAGGAACACCTACATTGGATCATTATGTGAGAAACTTCTAGTATGTTATGCTACTGAAACTTGGGTTGTTATGTGTTGCAGCAACTGATACTAGGATGTTTATGAGGGAATTTTAAAGCAACACAAATTTCTTAAAAATAACAGTTGAGATAATAGAAAATGCTCTCTATGTCAATTATAGTCAATATACCCTAAATAATTTACAGCAGGTGTTGAAACCTGTCTCCTGTTCTCTCAAGAAAGAGTCTGTAAAACCTCCTTAGGTGACCAAGGACAGGTTCCACATCCGATGGTCTCTCTGGAAAATCTCCTTCTTGATTCAGGGAACCTGGTACCTTTCGTTAGGCTTTCCACATGCTCAGGTGCACTTGATTGCTGCATTCTCCATGTGAATTTCTACAGAAGTTCTGCTCTCCTCTAATACCCTTGCAAAATTCTGTGCCTGAGCTTGTATTGTTGTAGTTGACTGCTCTCTAACAGGAAAATATAATCTTGATGTGTCTGCTTTCCCTCTGTCAAATCAGATTCTACCCTATGGCCATTAGCAGGGAACAGAGAGGGTAGCAGATCCAGTGGGGGTCCATGACATAGGATAGTTAACCTCATTTTATAGAGAAGAATTGATTTTTACTTAAAGTTGGAAATTAAAAATGGGTCCTCCAATTTTTGCAGCACTGACCTGTCGAAGACTCTTAAGCATACAACTGGCAGCCGTCACTTGAGATGGTTCTTATTTATTCATATTCTGCCCACCATTGTCTAGTTTGAGACTGCATGAAAAAAAAATGATTATTTTACACTCTAGGATATATGTAGACTAAAATTGCATGAGGCAAAAATGGAGAGTTTGAGTAATTCATTGTGGAGAACACACGTTTTGAAAATTAAATTAAAACATTCAAGGCCATTTTCTTAAGCTTTAGTGAGACTATGCCAAGCAGAAGAAGCATAAAAATGGTTTGTAATCTTTCAGAAACATTGGAGTAAATGAAAATTTTTCAAAGCAAAATGAATATATTCTTTCTTTTATTCTATCCACATATCAAAACTAAGTGTTGAAGGAGAGTAGAAGGGGAGAGGGTATTGGAAAGCACAAATTTTTATCCAGTTGGTTGAGAAAGGTTTTGTGAAATAAGTGGAGTTTTAGAAGATAAAAAAAAATGAGTACATTGAGGCTGAACACAGTAACTCAAGAGTAAGATGTTCTGATGCAGGCAAAGCTCAGAGATGAAACAGAATAAATAAATAGGAAAGTCAATTTTATTTTTCCTCATCCAACCAATCAGAAACTTGGATTCAGAGCTAGACATGCTTTTTTTTCTGAGTCTACAAAATCTGTGTATGACAAAATCCTGATTCTCACTATAATTTGCTACAAACTGCTTATCTCTTTAGCAACAAAATGTAGCAACAAGCTATAACAACTATCCATAGTTTTATTTCTAAACTGTTATTATTAAGTTAGTGCATGCTTCTCTCCTAAGGTTGAATTAGAGATGATAGTCAAGGATGAGGTGAATTTAGGAGAATAAAGCAGAGAATTTAGGTTTGCTTTGGTTCTGAAAGGAACCTTGACAGAGGGAGAAACCAAATTGTAGCAAATTCATAGCTACAAAACAGTCACAGGGATATAAATTATAGCATAGAGAATAGACTTACCCGGAGGGATCACTTTGTAAATTATATAAATGTCTAATTATTATGCCATACACTTGAAATTAATATAATATTGAATGTCAACTATAATTAAAATTTGTTTAAATTTTTAATTAATTTGTAACAAAAATATAAATTCACCAAACTTCTCTACAGCAAAAAGATCTACATCTTTTTGGTCTGAGACTGAGACCAAAAGATCTAAAGCAACTCATTGCCCTCAGAAGTTTCCCTAATTTGCTGTAATCGTCTCACTTAGATTTTAAGAGTAGATCAGCATGGAATTACAGAATAGACTGTGGAGGTTCCTATTTCAACCACCTCATTTTGCAGATGAGGAAGGCCCAACAACTTCCCTAAGAATAAATTAGAGATTCCACAGCACGTGGGGAAGAGTTGTGACTCGGGGTCTTCCCACTAAAATAAACTTTGCATTCCTAGAAAGACATTCCTCAGTCAGAGAAAATACCCAGTTGTTATTTCCAGAACATATTTAAACTAGTGAATTTTGACTGAGGTGGTTGAAATAGGAACCTCCACAGTCAATAAGTCAGGTTGTAGAAGTTTAAACAATTTGCTTGAATGATGTTTACTTTTGGGGGGGTAAAGTCTTGCCCGTGGTCCACTTGTTAGAAATTTTATTAGTAAAACAGATTCTCAATCTACCTTTGAACATATAGTTCAGTTCTCTTAAGCAAAATAAATGCAAATGTACACCAAGATTCATTTTTATCTTATGAGCCAAAATATATTTTTCTTGTCTTTCATAAGAATGTGTGGAGTCTGGATCACTTCCTGAAGAAATCATCAGGGTATAGTAAATGGGGCTCATATACTAATTCCATTGTTTTTCTAATTCCTTCAGCAACTTTATATGTGCAAAACCCATGGTCCACGGCATAAAACTTTGCTTTTAATTTTCTACTTTTATATAATTATTAAGTATGTAGCCTCATAACATGCAAATTTATACTTCTGAATGAAGAGGAAAAATTTAGTTAGAAATTCTGTAAAACTTCTGGGAAAGAAAAAAAAGATTTATTTTAATAGCTTTAGCATATTGGAATTTGCTGCATCTTCTGAACAAATATTTATGGAAACGTAATCAAGACTTTTTCAAATTTCCTGCTTCCTTTCTAACATTTGCTTCCAATGTCATCATAATAAATAAAGCATTGCATTTACTTTTCCACCTTGTGCAGACAGTGATTCAGCAGAATGATCAACTGAGCCAATGCCTGACGTGTCAGGCACGATGAGGACTAATAAATAGCCAGTGGAGACCACTTTGTGGAGTCCGTGAATGACATGATAATAGCAGGTTGATGAGACAGCAGGGGCAGAAGCTTGATTGGAAAGGGTTCAAAGGACAGCTGAGGTGAGAACTGGGAAGGGCATAGACCATTTTTTCATCTCCTAGAATTATTTTTGCTTACCCTTTAGTTATCTTTAAAAGATACTTTTCTCCATCAATTATTTCAGAAGTATCTCCTATAGACAGCATCTTTGATTTGGCCTTATATTTTAAACAGCTCTTTCCCAATTACAGCAAAGCAAAAGGTGTTTCATTATTTTTGTTTGTTTGTTTTTAATACTGCTATGACCTAATGGTTTGGGAAATCTTTCCAGATTCCATATCATAACTTTCATGCTGAATCCCCCTCCTACTTATCAAGTGACAACATCTTTTGAGTTGACTTATATCTGCATCATGCCTCAACGTCTAGCTTCCTGGAACAATACTGTTTGGACTCTGCCTACATTTCTGTCTTGGTTTCTTATCCTAGATATTTATCTCTTAGATTTCCACCAACTCCTGACTCTATAATATGTAAACTAAACCAACCCCCAGCCTTGTGCCCAACTTAGACTTCAAAACGTCCCAGCCCTAATGCAGCATTTCAAGTTCCTCTACTTCCAGGCTTTTTAAAGACAGTATGGTAAAACATTGTCTTTAACTTAATTCCAAACTACAAGTCTTTTAATAAGTATATCTCGTTCTTATAACTGTTTGATTTGATCTTATTTAGATCATGTTTCCTAGGGTTTTTGTTTGTTGTGTGTGTGTTTATAAACTGTATATTTGCTTTTCTTCTACAATAAATCAGAAGGTAGATATTCCGTTTTCAATTATTATGATGGCAACCAAGTTTTCCAAAATAATTCTTAAAAATTCATTTAATTATCCACAGCAATAACAAAGCAGTAAATTTTGTCTTTATAGAAGGTAAGAAACTTGTAACTTTTGCACCACTTCACTATCCATCATATCCACTTTAAACATTTCACTTGGTTATGTAAATGCTATATTTTATAAATGTAGATTATCTCTTTAAAAAAATATCTCTCTATATAAAACTTACTTCTAATTTGCTATAATGTCACAGTTTATTTTCAATCTTTTCCAACCAAAATTCTTAATTTTGTTTTATTTTTTATTGTTCTAGAAAATGTTTTTGACTGGTTTATCTAGGAAAAGTAGTTGCATATTTCCTGGGTCAGTACACTTTTTAGTTGAAATTTTTATTGAGATAATTGTAAAGTCACATACGGTTGTAAGAAAGAATACAGAGTGATTCTGTTCACCGTTTACCCAGTTTTCTCAATGGTAACATTTGGAAGTGCAACATTACAACCAGGATTTTTATATTAACAGAATCCACAAATCTTATTAAAATTTCTTCAGTTTTACTTGTGCTCCTGTGTGTGTGTGTGTGTGCGCGCACATGTGCACACTCTACAATTTTATCACATGTGTAGATTCAGGAACCCACCACCACAACCAAAATACTGAACAGCTTCATCATGGCAAGAATTCCTAACTTTGCCATTTTATAGTTGCACCCATCTCAATTCCATATCCTACCTTAACCCCTGACAACCACTAATCTGCTTTCCATGTCTAAAATTTCCACATTTCAAATATGTCATATAAGTGGAATTATGTAATCTTTGGGTATTGATTTTTCACTCAGCATAATTCCCTGAAGATTCATCTAAGTTGTCAAGCGTATAATAATTTGTTCTTCTTTATTGCTGAGTAATATTCTGTAGTATGGATATAACACCATTTGTTTAACTATCCACCTATTGAAGGACATTAAGACTATTTCCAGTTTTTAGCTATTACAAGTAAAGCTGCTATGAACTTTGGTGCACAGGTTTTTGTGTGAACGTAAGTTTTCATTTCTCTAAGATAACTGCCTAAGAGTGCAATTGTTAGGGTGTAGGTATTAATATCTTTAGTTTTTTGAGGAACTGCCAAGCTCTTTCCCAGAGTGACTGTACCATTTTACATTCCCAAGAACAATGTGTGAGCAATCCAGTTTTTAAACATCCTCTCCAACATTTGAAATTATCACATTTTTATTTTAGCCATTCCTATAAATGTGTAGTAATATCTCTTTGTGTGGCTTTAATTGGCATTTTCCTGATGGCTAATGATGTTGAACTTTTTTCCATGGATTATTTTCCATCTCTATATTGACTTTGGTGAAATATCTCCATATAGTTTTCTAATTTTCTAATTGGATTGTTCTGTTTGTTTTTTTATTGTTGAGTTTTAAGAGTTTTTATATATTCTGGATACTAATCTTTGTCAGATATGTGGTTTGCAAATACTTTCTCCAAGCATGTAGTTTGCCTTTTCCCTTCACATGGGTTTTCACAGAGCAAAAGTGTTTAATTTTGATGAGATACAACTTATCAATTTTTCTTTTTCTTTACCCAGCTATAGATTCCAAAGATTTTCTTTTGAATTCTCCAAAAATTTTAGTTTTACATTTTACATTTAAGTCTGTGATCCATTTTGAATTAACTTTTGTATAAGCTGTTAGGTTTAGGTCAAGATTTCTATTCTGCCTATAGATATACAATTACTATAAAACCTTTCATCAAAAGGCTATTGAGTTAGTTCATTTTATGGAAAAATTTCCTTTGACATCGTTCATGATTGACAACTTTTCTGTATGAAAAAACTTGGGCATTTCAGTTAGCTCACAGGCTACATTGCTATAACAAGGCATTATGTGTTCAGACAAGGTAGAAGCCTGTTTCTCTTACATGCAACAGTCCAAAGAGAACAGTCAGGACTTGCTATGAAGCTCCACAGCTCAGGATCATTCAGAGACCCAAACCCCTTTAATATATAGCTCTACCATCTCCTTAGGTACTGATCTTGTTCCAATGGTCCTGCTGACATTCCAATCTAAGGGAAGGAGAGAGCCCAATTTAAGCAGCCTCATCTTTAAAAGGATGACTTAACACTTCTGATACCATCCCACTGACCTGCATTGTCATATGGCCACACCCAAGTAGGAGCAAGCTGTGAAATGTAGTGTCTAGGACTGCAAATGGCTACTTACAGAGCCTGGCATAGCACCTTTTCATAAAATAGATGAATTCTTAAAGGAAGGTCTCTCCATGCCCAAGTCTTTGTTTTCTGAAGCAGCCAGCCTTTTTAGGATCAAGCAAGGGGGCCTTAAAAACTGTTGGAATCCTAAGGCTACTGGTTCAGAGAGGTCAAAAGAAGCCTAGAATCGCACATACTGAAGTCCTTTCAATGCATATCCATTTACTACCTGCGTCTTAGATCAGGACACTTTTACTCTTCAGTGGCAGGAGTTACTGGTAAGTTACACTGAGCATTTCTCTGACTTACAGTTATGCTATCATTCTCTCAAAATTAATGTCACTTTGTCATTTCAGGGTATTTATTTCTTTTATTTTAAGCCCATTGGCAAATATTTAGCAGACATTTCTCTGGGTTTCTGGTATGCGTACACATCGGAGAGATTGAGAGAAAGAGGAGAAGTCAGAGAAGAAGAGAAAGAAAGAAAAATTGATTATTTTAAAGGTTATTTATGGGTGGGGGAGAGTTATATCTATATTTTTAGGCTGCCAATTTACCCAAATGTCTTACCCTACTACTTAAAATGTTCAAGTGTCCACAAACTGCAGTATATCAATGGTCATACACAGTTAAATCTTGTGTTGATCTATTCAATTGCACTGCCTTCTGCACCGCCCTCCCCACCACCACCACCAGGTTTATACTTTCCAGTCCCAGTGCTGACGTGTGCCCTGGGGAACTCATCCTGTGTGGCTTATCTGTCAGCCAACAGTGTTCCTCGGGTTCCGGACTCAAGGCTTGAGGTGGGCCACAGGCATTTACTAGGACCCAGACTGCAATGAAATGCCTTGTCTGGCTCTTTACTTTACAGATGTGGTGTGCTTTTCCCCTAATATTAAAACCAGATTCAAAATGGTCCAAAATAAGCAATTTTCTGTCATTAGATATTTCCCTTATACCACAGAAAGAATTCACACACCATACCTATACCATCAGGAATCCAGAAACATCTCATATTCAACCCAAACACCCAGTTGCTATTCATAAATGCTGCTCAGCACCTCAGGTCACTCATGAATTTCTTTAGTTATTCAGGAATTGAACAGCTTTGAGACCTTTGGGTCCCTGTTACAGTACAGAGCCAAGTATTAAGTTACAAGTGCAAAAATTAATCATAACAATTAGGTAGAGAAGAGAAGTGTCAGGCTGACTCTCAGTTCATGAAGCAGAGTTAGGTTACCATACATGCATTATGCAGAATATTGCTGTTGTCAGCTTACTAAAGGCCATATTGGGAGCTTGGATGTCTACATTTTAATTTCCTTGGTAGTTTTTAAATCCTGAACTGCTATTCTCTCAACAACAGTAAAAAAATACCATTTTAATCCACATTTGAGTCACCTAGATTTTCTCTATGTTGCATTTCTTAATAAAGATTATCTTCCATTAGTCATATTTCATCATACAAAATATATACTGGGCTCAAAAAATTCTAATCTAAAATATTTTCAAATCCCTTTACCATGTACTTTCACCTAACTAAGCACATTCTCTTCTTTCACATCCAGAAAGGCATAAGCTGCACAACCAGGTGCTAAACTATTCAGGAAGTGCAACAGAAGTTCAGCAAAGAAAGAAGTCCCAGGGGTGTAGTAGTGGAAATGTTTTTTGAAGAATTCAGGCCTTGAGTGAAACTCTGAAAGATAAGTGGGCTGTGAAGAGGTGGCTGGGAAGGCGAAGATATTGTAGTTGGAGAAACAGCATATACGAAGGCACGGGAATCAAGTAATTAAATAAAATAGATGTAAGATGCTGCTCCAGACTCTATGGGAAAAACAAAGAAAATAAAATCTGTCCTTAAGAAGGACAAACTGATTGGAAAAATATACACAGAGCGAGCAATAGATTTTAGAATAAGAGGTGGCCATAAAAAGCATTTCAATTATGTGGTTGTTATAAGCTAATGTGTGAATGTGATGATGACTAAGGACTAAGAGATCAGCACATGGGAATCTGGTAGGAAATAGGATGGAAGGAGAGTGGGAGCAAGGTAAAGAGAGACTTGAAGTCAGTCATGGCTTGAATTTGATAAATTCAGAGAATCTGTGTACCTTTTTGGTCAAAGAATAGACACAAAGGAAGCAGAGTTTCCTTTACACTTTAAAATTTACACAGTTACTTCAATTCCATTATTTCTTCTGGTCCCACAATCACACTGTAAGGAAGGTAAAGTGAATATTAAACCAATGTAAAGGTAAGGAAATCAAGAATCAGATTTATCAAGGTCACAAACACTAGTTTTCTTGATTTCAAGACCAATGTTCTTTCTATTCTTGTTTACTTTTATGAGTTAGAAAATTGAGTTCACTTACCTTTTATGGAGGACTTCCTCTCTGTTTGACCCATTCACATATATTATCCTAGAGTATAGATAGCACACAGCAGGTATTATTTAGAAGTAAGGCAATGGGGGACTATATTAACCTGATCACAATGTAAAAAAAAAAGGGGGGCGGAGATAAATGCAACACGAGAATCAATAAGACTCAAGGACTGATTAATCACTGAAGGCTAGGAACTTTCACCTTCACGGCCCCCCTTCCATAAATACAAATATAAATATATGTAATTATACATATATGTCAGTATTATATATTAGAATAGGGTTTTTTATCTAAAATTTTCGTCATTTTTAAGAGGAATTACGACTTTTCATGGGCCCCTAAAACTATCATAGGCCCTAGCCATTGTGCTTACTGTGCCTAATGGCTAAATTAGTCCTAGCTGGGGGGATAGAGGGAAGATAAGAATTTTAAATGGTTGCAGAATTTCTAACCAGAGAATCTGGAAGAATGGTAGCACCTTTAAAAGAAGTGAAGAAGTTAAGAAGAGAAATTAATTTAAAGGGAAAGAATAATTTTGATTTTGTATTTGTGGAACTTGAAGTAACTAAAGAAATTTAAATGAAGATGGCCAGTAAGTAATTTGCAATGTAGCATCTAGGTTCATGCATATTTTGCAAATCAATAGTATAAAGGTGTTTTTAAAAAACAAGAAAGTGAATGATCTTCTCGAGGAAGTAGATTGTAGAGGGAGGCTCTGGTAACTGGAAGTCCTCAATACAAAAGCTTATGAGATGTGCCTCAGTTCAGAAGGTAAAGGAAGAAGAGGAATCAGCAGAGCATATGAAATGGTGAGTTCTTGTGCTCTTGAGAAAGATTGTTGGTGTTGTGATTGGGATTGTGGCTGAATTTAATTAAAAAATTGAATCTTAATAAGAAGTAGCATAATAATAAAAGTGAAGATGAAGGCAACAGTCACATCTTTTTCATCTTTTCTTCCTGAGTCCTTTAAATACCCCAAACACACACACACACACACACACACACACACACACACACCCCTGAACAGAAGCTTCCCACATTATGGAACATTTCTAAATATCTCCATCCAAAGGCATTGCATGAATGAAAATACACAGACTCAACTAAAGGAAATAATCTGGTCACTCAGCAACCTGAGGCAAGCATAGTCACTCAACAAAGCAAAAGTTACAACAGTATATTTACAGTCAAAGCATAAGCAGATGGAAAATACAGAGCTTTTACTTTCATCTCAAAAAAAAATTTCCTTCTTGGGTAAACTACTAGTTTCACTGTGTGCAATCCAAATAATCATTGTCCCCAGATTTACTGAAGTAGATACCAATAAATTCAACAATTTATTATGAAAGGTTTATTTCCTGTATGAACATTTCCTTACAGAAAATTACCACTGATGAGGATTGCAATACATTTCTCCTGAGACTGTTGATGCTAGGTATTTTAGTGCAATTGCAGTAACCTACTCAGAAACAGATGGATTTGTGAATGATTGATGGATGAACAGGGAGGTGGTTGTTAAGGTCATTCAACTGAATCATGTCTTGGGAGAGTTCCCATGAAGTTATATATGGATGAAAATCTGGGCCAGTATTCACATGCCTGATTATTGAAGTAAGAACAGCTGCATTTATTTCAACATTCTCAGCCTCACACATACATACATGCCAGTGAAGCTTAGAGGTTAAAATGTAAGAAGAAAATCACAAGTAGAATAATAAGAAAATAGAACTGACAAAAATACCCTGGAAAACTAAATACATGCCTCAGCTAGTTCAGAAGATGAAACTGAATAAATTACTAAGATATAGTATAGAGGAGGAAAAAAAAGAAAAAATGCTTATGAGATGTGGAGGCAAGAAGAAACTCTAACATGTATCTATCTAAATAGAATCTTAGCAAAAGAGAATAAAGGTATAGAGTACAGGAAACATAAGAAGGTAATAGCTGAAATTTTCCAGAATCAATTAAAATCATGAATCCATAAAAAAGGAAACACCAAGTATACTGAACAATTAAATACAGCAAAAACATTAATTCTTCAAAACATAGTCAGATTGAGGAACAATTTTAAGAACAGAAAAAAACAATCTTAGAAACATTCAAAGAGAAAGCCTAAATCACCAGCAAAAGAACAATTAGACAGACAGCAGACTTCTCAGCAGCAATAGTGGAAGATTAACAAGAGTGGAATATCTTCAAAATGGTGAGACAGTGTTTATTAGTATAGAATGGTGTATCAAACAAAACTCTCTTTCAAAAACAAAATCATTATAAAAACATTTTTAGATTTTTTAAAAATCTGAAAAACTGCTAATGGAAGAACTTTAAGAAGAAGGAAAATTATTTCAGAAAGAAAATCAATGATATAAAAAGAAATGTCCAGCAAAGTAATTGACAAACATGGAAAAACCAGACATAAGAAATCTAAATGATAAAAACAACATTGGTAACATCTGATCTGTGAGGTTTACAAAACAGAGGAATCTCAAAGACTGGGCAACAAAGCATATAGGCATGTAAGGGTGATTGGAGCTCTGTTATAAGTCCTTATATTTTCACAGAGAAGAAAGAAAGCTACTAATATATCTTACGTTTAACAAGTACAATTTCAAAGGAAACCAATAAATAATAGAAACAAAGTTTACTTTCCACACAGTAAGAAAAAAATGAGCAAAGCCTGAGAGAAAACTATGAAGATGAGATGCAACTGCCCTAGGGTGGAACACAGGCAGGCTGACTGGGAAATGTTCTCTGTTTCTTTAGTATCCTATTTCTTCTTCACCTCTCTTGTCTCTCCAGGATGTCTTGCTGGAAGTCAATGGTTACCATAAGAAAACATCTATATCTGAAAAAAGCTGTACGTACATTTGTCTCATTAAAAAATACTTTTTCAGAGTTTGGACATTAATGTTGTGTGTCATCAGCAATGTCATGAGAAACCCAGTTAGAAAAATGTGGTCTGTGCAATTAGTAGAACTCAGGCAATAAAGATTCTGTTTCAGACAGTGTCAAAACACTGCAAAGTCCAGGAAGGCAGACCCAATTGCCAAAGCAGATGCCTAAACTCACACTGTTTCTGGCTTCACAACTCACAAGCATACACACTCACAAGCACACACACATACACATAGAGTCACAATGCATGCACATATCATATATGCATATAGCACACATGCACACACACACTACATGCACACAACTCATAGGCACACAAATGTGTGTCCACGTACCTGGCCATGCACACATATATACATGCCATACACATGCATGATATACACATGTACACACACACCATGGGCATGCACAACATACATGCCATAACAAATGTGCATATAAACATGAATGCACACAACACACATGCATGTACCTACACGCTAAAGACATGTATATACACACACCACACATACATATACTACACATGACAAACACACCTACTAGAAAAATAATTATCTGAACATAATAATTAACAACAACCAAATGTCCTTATAGCTAGTTTTATTTTAATTCTATGTTTATATTTCTTGCACACTTCCCAAGTTTTGAATCATGGAAACAAGCCCAATCAATGTTAAAAATAATTTAGAAATAATTAAGTGAATTCTTAAGGACTTACATTATTCAAATAGTATTCTATGCTTAAATCTGTCCCAAGTAATGAATTCATTTATGTACCTTGAGAATACAGTGATTGTAATTTTATAACTAAAATTTTCTTTCTCTAAACAGACAATGAAATGTTTTATTATATTATAATATGCTTATGGTCAAATTATACTATGTAATAAAAAACAGATTTCTGTGTAGGCCATTGAATAGTATTAAATTTGAATAGAAAATCTTTGGCACTAAGAAGCCAACACTTGTAGAACATACCACAACAACTTTCTGAATTATTTACTTGTCTTTCTGCCAATATACAGCAATTCTCTGTCTTTTCCAATATTTTCCCAACTCAGTTATGAGTCTAAAATAGTTGGACTTTTCATCACCTTTTTTTGCTAACATAGAAAACAAAGCTGCATGTAGATTTTGTTATAATTTACTCTGGGTTTTGTAGGGGAAAATTTGCTCAGTGTGTATATGTGTTTGTTGTGTGTGTGTGTGTGTGTGTGTGTGTGTACGTGTGTATGTGTGTTGCAACAGGTCAGATAGCAGAAGAGAGCATATAGTCTTGGCAATTTGTGCTTAGGTTTCGACACTAAATAAAAATTTATAAAGTATGTATAAGATTGGATTTTTTGTCAAATACCCTTCTTTCAATGAAAGGAGATATATTGAATCAAGAAGGCCACACTAACATGACTGTCAAGACCCAGGGATTACACTGCTCACACACTGAACATGAGTCAATGCTACTACTGAAAAGCTAGCATGGAGCTGGGATGTAATCACAAGGCAAAGATATGCAAGTGCTAGAAATAGATCCAGAGCTCTAATTCACTTGTTAGTTGACTATTAAAGGTATTGTGTCCAATTTTTATCTTCATATTTTAAGAGAGATATGAACATACGAATGAAGATTTAGGGAAGATTAAAGACTGACCAAGGATGCAGAAAATAGGCCTAAGAAAGAAAAGTGGGATATTGTTGTTTTCCTGGATGCAAAAAGCAGAGGGGAAGCTGGCTTCTCTCTTCAGGTCTAGAAAAGCCAGTTCCTCTGTGCATCTTCCTCAAGGTGGAGAGACTGAGAGATACACTCATGCACTAAAGGTGGAGGCATTGATTACTGGGTGAGAGGGGGACACACATCTTGATGGGAGTTTCTAACGGAGTCAGGATCTCCTCAGAAAGCCTTAAACTTAGTTTCTAATAAGAATGGGTTTAGTAAAGTTCATACTGTATAAACTAGCACTCCATTAACTATAATAGGTGAAAGCATGAGGTCTACTGAATTAAGAGTATAGGTTCTAGCAACACATAGCCTGGGGCCACATACCAACTCTGCCACTTACTGAGAAAACTCAGGCTAGTTACTTCACTCCTCTGTGCCTCAGTTTCCTCTTCTATTATATGAGGATAATGATTGTATGTACCCCTAGGGTACATACAAGCCAATATGTAGAGAATACCCAGAACATGGCACATGGTGGCCCTCAGTCAGTTAGTTAATCTGATTTCACCCCATTGTCAATGGAGAGGGTTGATAAAGAAGAAAAAAGACTTAGGAGCTTTCCCAGAACTTCCTGTATGTATGTTTAACCAACTATTTAAACTATTAATGACAGTTCCTCTTCATGGTGGTGGCATGAAATGAGCCCTGAGTTGAAGTTGGAAGTCCTGGGTTGGAGTTCTGGCTCTGTCACACTCCATTGAAGCCATAAGCAGAGCATGCCCTCTTTCTGGACCTGGGTTTCTTCTCTTCTGCTGTACTTATCTCAGGATTGTTGTAAGGAACAAATGGAAATATACATTTATCACATACCTGGTGCCATCACTGCTCCATGGCCTGGGGCTTCTCTGAAGGGGACCAGTCTCGTGGAGAAGATTGTCAGTACATATGATGCTGAAGGACTCACCAGATGTTACAGGGAGCTGCAATGTGCTGAGCAAGTGTTAATTGTTGATGCGACATTACCATTCTTAGGGTATGACTGTAAAGTAATAGTCAAAGAAGAAATTTTGAAAAGTGCTTAAAGTTAAAAGTGGTAGCTATCTAATGTAAGCAGGCTACCTGTTTAGTCAATGAGTTCAAATTCACTTGTAAAACCGGTGAGATCAGAAAGATGCCTTTAGGGGTATACAGACATGAGAAAATGGAGACACTAGGACTCTCAAAACCCTTAGTAAATTCATAGCTTAGCGCTGATGCTATAGACTTCTCCAATATCTAAGCTAATATTTTTCTCTAAATTTGTTTTGGTGAGGTTTCAGCTATATTTTTTCCAGTTTTTTTCCTCCTTTCGCATAACTGTCCAGTTGAGTCACAATGAATGAGTAATATGTTCAGAAAAAGTCTCATGTTTGACATATGTGAATGTAGAAGTGGTCCATACATGTCCCAAACGCATGTAGAATATATTAAACATCTTTGAGACAACAAAATATTTCTTCCTTAGAAGAGAATATATCAATAAGAAAGAAACTTTTAAAACAATCCTGCTACTATTATGATATTTATTTCAATCTAGCTCAAAAATTATTTAAGTCATTTACTGCAATTGATAACATTGTCCATTAGTGTAACATTTATATGCCAAGGAAATTTAATTTATCCCTTTGGAATGTTAAAAAGTCTCATGCAAGTCTACTCCTAGAAAGTCATTTACTGCAATGGTATATAAATGTTTTAAAACAGTTGGTTCCCAAATATCAGTCAACATACAGACAACTTAAAGTAATTCACCATTGCTGGGTTTCACCAGTTTCTACTCTGACCTGAAGAGAAGTGGAAAAGGAAAATATATCAGACTATGCCAGCTCAGAAGAAAGCCTTCCCACTTCCAGTGACTGGCTGCCCTCCCAATTATTAACAAAGAAAGACTCTTTTTTTTCATTTCCTAATGATGTCCACAGTTGAAGTGCAAACTGACTACAGCTGAGTATTTAAGTGCAATATTTCAAGGACATTCATCATAAGTGAATACAGAGAGACCAGACTCCTGTTTCAGCTTCAAAGTTTAAATGTCAAACACCTGGAGACATAATTACTCAACCTTAAAATCATTCTATAAGTTCATTGCTTTGGTTCAGGGGAAGTCAAACTAATGAGTTAAGTTTAAGATACTGTTTGGGCTGGGGGAAGATGGGGTGCAGAGGGGTGTAGAAGGGAAATGAGGGAGGGGTTCATGATTGTGTACTTAACCCAAGGACACACTTGACTCATTACACTATAGCAAGGAGTTCACATACTGAAAAGCTATGTTAATATATAACTAAATGAGAAGAATGAAGAATTCCCTATGTGCCTGCTGAATGAGGTTAAGCAATTGAAAATGTTCTAACTGAAAGTAGTCATCTAAAATTTTGCTGTGCATAATTTTCTAGTAAGACAGGACTTTTAATATTAAAATAGCAGCTTCTTTGATTCAGATTTAAGTCAGCTACCCTTCCTAGCTTCTTTGACCTAATTGCTTAGGCCTAAAGGACCACTCACTAGCATCTACAAATTTCCAGAACAGAACAGGCATTTCTCCTTTATTTCAAATGCAGATGAAAAGAAAAGATATTCTCTTCCTGATTTCTTTACTCTCTACACCTAATTTTCTTCTACTATTCATTCATTATGCTCTTTTTGTCAAGTTTAAATACAAGTGAAAAACAAAATAACATGCAAATTAAGGATGGATTAATTTCACATATTTTCAGAAAACCCTAACCTAAAGATATTTCAGAATTCTGAATGGCAACAGTCACATACCTCTGAATATACCCTTCTCAACTGACAAAATTCCAGTGTCTTATTACTCAAAAAATATACTTTTCCATTTCTATTGAG
>NW_006443120.1:1187580-1221649 GCF_000325575.1 Pteropus alecto
TCAGCTAGAAAACTATCTCCTAACTGGCCAGCAATCCATAGTAGTCAGAAACTATTCTCTCACCCATGATGATAACTAATACTATCTTGTGCTTTGGCACATGATATAGAAATGATGAGAGTGGCTAAATAAAGAAGGAAAAAAGTCCAAACCTTAAGGTACATCATAAAGAAATGGTTAGTGATAAGTCAAACTGGAACAATTTCTAAACTTATGATTTTTCCTAAGAATCCTTACTGAACACTAAAATAAAATAATTTAAAGTAATTTTTAGCCTAATAAAATGTTCATATTTGCTTTAAGAATTTAGTCAATGCCATATTTTGTATTAATACCCATTATAAATAAGAACGTGAGGAGACCAGAAATATAAATCCAGCTGTATTAGAAAGCAAGGAGTCACTTCCAATCTTGATCCATTAAAGTTAATGACCCAGTTGGAAGCTAAAACCAGCTTGTCTACAAAACACAGTAAATCTTAGGTTAATCTTTCCACTTGTTGAGGTTGGGTTTATGCAACCTTTTCCCTTTTAGAGTGGTCTCCTACCTCCTGACTGATTACTGAAGAACATAAACTTCATTGCAATCTCCTTTCACCAAAACTGCATGTGATCATTTGAACTAGATTAATGGTAACCATGGAGATATATGTGACATCAGTATAAGAAGTAGTCAATATCAAGCACCTAACTGCAAAATTTACAGACTGCTTTCACATAAGAGAAAAACTTAAGGGCCAAAAGATTATAATTTATTCTGTTTAAAGTTGGTGGTCAATTTACCAAAGTAGGAAATTTCCATAAAATATTTGTTTTACTTCTCCAAAGAGCTAAAATATTTAGGTTCCTGGGAGAAAAAAAAAATGGCGTAGATGATAGAGGTTTTGTTTATCTCTCTTGTGACCAAATCAAAGTTGTGACAGAAACACAGAGCACACGGCAAGGAAAGTCTCCTGGGATCTAGATAAATAAGCCCTACAACTAGGGAGAGAAATAAGAAATCACCCTGCAATGGGAGGAGGTAGGACAGGTCAAGAACACTCTGAGGCTGCAATGGTCCCAAGTGGCTGAGTGAGACAGAGTGTATGGCAGCAGCAGCTGGTAGTTGCAGATGCCACTTAAAGAGGCTGTGTCTGTGAGTTGACTTTCACAGTGACAGACCTGCTCACTCTGAGCACTAGCATTGGGTTGGCTGCACAGAGGATACCAGGGACTTACAGGTAGATGCTGAGTTGTCGGAGTAAGAGCCAGAGGCAAGGATCTCTCCTGGACAGAAGTGCCAGCGGTATCCTTTGTTCCTCTGTTGACCCTTGCCCACTCCCAGAGTGTGGACTCACATCGCCATAGCTGAGACATCATCTAACTAGATAACAGAAGTCACTCCACCCAGAGGATTTCCTGAAACTCTGCCTCTCCCACCTCACGGTCTCACCCAAGCCACATCCAAGTGTATCCTTGGAGAATCAGGTGCTCCTTGCTGAGTAGTGCTAAGAATCACACTAGTGGCTGCTGGCCTCGGTTTCTAGTGTGGTTTCTTGAGGCACAGTATCTGTGGATTACTTGCTGAATCTTAACAGGTGGCCCCGGAGGTGCACGGAGTGAGGCTAAACTTGGCCTTCAGCTGAATCCTTCTCAGAACTGTGCCACTGGACACCTACTACACAAAGCTGCACTAATAAGATCGGGAGACTTAGGAGCTTTGCTTTAGTACATAGAAACAGACACAGAAAGGCAGTCATAATGTGAAGACAAAGAAGCAGAAACCACGAGAGAACAGAACAGAGATCCAAAAACAATGGAGTTAAACAATCTAACAGATGCGGAGTTCAAAACACTGATTATAAAGATGCTCAATGAAATTAGGGAAAGTGTAGATGAATTCAGTGAGAACTTTAACAGAGATAAAAAAAAAAAAAACCATAAAAATGGAAATGAAAATTATAAAAGGGAACCAGTCAGAAATGAAGAACACATTATCTGAGATGGAGTATATTAGAATGAACAGAATGGATAAAGAAGAGAATCAAACCACTGATGTAGAGGTTGGGGAAGCCAAGGACACTCAATCAGAATGGCAAGAAAAAATAAGCCAAGACTATAATAATAATTTAAGGAGCCTATGGGATACTATTAAAGGTAAAATATCCATGTCATAGGAGTACCTGAAGAAAAACAAAACATCGAAGAGCCGTTTGAAGAAATAATGATGAAAAACTTCCCTAACCTGGTGAAGGAAATAGACATACAACCCCAGAAATTTCAGAGACTCTCAAGAAAGAGGAACCCAAAGAGGCCCACACCAAGATACATCTTAATTAAAATGCCAAAGGTTAAATACAAAGAAAGAATCTTAAAAGCAGCAAGGGTAAAGCAGTTAGTTACCTATAAGGGAGTACCCATAACACTGGCAGCTGATTTCTCAAAAGAAACTATGCAGGACAGAGGGCTTAGCACAAAATATTCAACGTGATGAAAACCCAAGATCTACAACCAAAAATACTTTATCCAGCAAAGCTATCATTTAGAGTCAAAGGACAGATAAAGAGCTTCTCTGACAAAAATAAGCTAAAGGAATTTATCAACACCAAGCCAGTATTCAGGAAATATTGGAGGGACTTCTTTAGAAAAACGAACAAACAAACAAACATGTATCAAAAACATGAATAAAGAATGGTAATAACTTCATAGTTATCAATAAGTACCTCAAATGGAAAAGAATTAAGTGCTCCAACCAAAAGATAGAGTGGCTGAATGGATAAGAAATCAAGACCCCTACATATGCTGCCTATAAGAGACTCACTTCAGATTAAAAGACACACACAGACTAAAAGGAAGGGGATGGAAAAAGACAGTGCCTGTACGATCATTCAAAAAATAAATAAATAAAACAAAACACTGGTCCAAGGGCACTCTGCTCAGTGCTGGACATACCAGGATAATTGGATGTGGCCTCTTCTATCAAGAAATTAACTGAGAAGATAAATATAGGACGATTTTAGAACAATGTAATGTAAGTTGTAATATAGGTGTGAACTAACTGTTTTACAAGCAGCATTACATGAAAATCCCGTAGTTAAAATTACTTACTGTAGGAATGAATGAATGGATGAATTTCGCAAGTGAGAAAGTTAGACTCAGAGAGGCAAAGCAATTTTCCCAGAGTCACCCAGCTAGTCAGCAGCAGGCCAGGACTAAAACCTGCATCCCCTGACTTGTAGTCACTTTTTCACCTCATCAATCATGTTTCCTCTCCAGAGGCATGACCTGCAAAATCTTCTAGCCAACAAGAGCTACCATTTATTCTCTAGTACATAACCCCTCCTCACTGAAAGCACAGGATGCACAACTTTGGATAAGTGTTTTTTCCCATGCATGAGTTAAAATTGTTGCTCAAGAGTTCCCAACTTCTGGAAAAACAAAAGATAAAGCAAAACCCAGAGGCTAAGCTAGAACTCAAAAAAGAGAAAATCATCTTATTAATGAAAATTAGGTTTAAACAAACATAAAATATGATTAATACAAAACTGAATTATCAACCACTTTAAAATAAGACACAGTCCCCAGTCTTGAGAAATTTAAATGTGGAGACAAGAAGTAGATTTGGAAAAAGTAAATACCAATAGTAGGTAATATATGTTGAGTCCTAACTGATGACCAGACTGAGGTGATACAGTGTTCAGATTAGCATTTTACTACTGCTTCCAGTGGTCAGGGAAGCTTCAGTGAGGAAGGGAAATTAGAACAGGAACTTGGAGACTGGATAGATTTAGATGAGAGAAAAAAGAAGGTAGAACACAGCAGGCCAGGAAGCTTCATGGAGTCAAAATGTACAAAATTTGTTTGAAAACAGCATGTCTGTCTAGAGCATATTTATACACAAGAAAAACTGGGATAAACTGTGGAGAATTCCGAACATCAAGTGAAGGAGTTTGAACTTTGGACTTTAAGTAAGAGGCCCTCTAGACATTTTGAGCCAGAGAATGATATGATACAAAGTAGTTCATTAGGAAGATTAGTATGAATAGAGGAAGCCATAGGAGACACAATTCTTTGATGACAGGAAAATCATTGAAGAGGCTCATAGAATTGTCCAAATGAGGGCTTATGTAGGGTAGTGGCAGATGGAGTGATAAGAGATATTATTCAGAAAATACTGGATATGACTTAGCAATTAGCTGGAATTGGAGGAAACAAAGATAACCCAGAGATGTCCAGACTCTATTGCTGATAAAATGGGAGTTTCGTGAACAGAAATGGGACTTTGAGAAGGAAAATCAATTCTGTTCCAGATAAATTTCTTGGTATTTGAGGGGAATGTGGTGCATCTGGATTGAAGTAACCAAGAAAGAATTGGAAATATGAGACAGAAATGGAAATCGAGTTATGACGCCATCTACCTTTAGGCCCTGAAGGTCACAGCCAAGGCACCAGCAGCAGAGGAGAGCCCTCCAAGGGCAGGTGTACAGCACAAGGGCAGAAGCTGAGAAGGGGCTGAAGAGAATGAGAGGAGAGCCAGGAGAAAACCGTTACAGAAACCCAAGAGTAGACAATTTCCAGAAGAAGTAAATTCCCATGAGTAGCCCTTCAAGGAGGTCAACTGTGAGATTTACACATGTCCTTTCCTCAAGCACTTCACCCTACTTTGCTCCTCACAAGAAGAAACAGGTTAGTGTTTGAAAAGAAAAGGCTGGTACCCACTGACTGCCAAAATTCAGCTTCCATTCAGTTTACGTAATCATGTATTGAGGTTCTGTTACAGAGTCCTCTCTAAATTATGTCACTCATCTCCTGTGAATATCCTAAAATAGAATATTCATGTTCATTAAAATTATTTTCTTAGGTCGAATACTTAAGACGTTTAAAAAAAAGTTTCAAAATTAGGGAGAGAGAAGTCTACTATGTGTATAAATTTTACATGTTGTTTAAAATGGCTTATAGGACTATAGAATGGGTTCTACCATGTTTCTTCTTAGGAGCACATTTGTAAGCCTATAAGCACAAGCCATGTAGATGCACCCCGAAGTGACAGAATTCATCTCAGTTGTGTCAGAAGAACCTAACTTGAAGTTTTCTCCCTCTCATTTCTAGTTCATTTTTATATGTTCCTTTTCCAGAGAAGGTTTTCAAAAAAAGTTCCCAGAATTTAAAGTGTCAGCATTTGATTGATTAAAGTAGCTTTCCCAGCTTAACTAGTGAGTTGATTTGAATGGTTCAACCATTAATACAGTAAAACACATGTTAAAGATTACAAATTTTAACAAGTTTAACAAGTTTTGACAAACAAGTCCCCTGGTGGTCCCGAAATTTCTGAGAAGCAGGTGGAAAAGGTACAACTTTATAGAGTACTCTTCATAGCTGCACAAAGCCACAAAGGTCCAAAGTAGGTATTAGTGAAAATAGGGACATAATCAGACAATAAAGAGACACAATTGCTTCTGTTAGCACAATTAATTTGTGTGCAGAGGACCAGTCAGTCTATTTGTTACCAGGAATGTGCTAATTATTCTTGCTAATTACATGCAAAACATTCATTATCACCTATAAGTGGAGCCGGACCCCTCAGGTTTCAGTGACAAATTAATTACTGTGTTTTCCTTCTGAATGTATTTCTAGTCAGCTCCTGGTATTATCTGAAAAATAAATGGTTTAGCAGCCTGCTCAGAGCCACTCATTAAAATAAAAAGTAGGCATGCAGAGCTATATCAGTTTTCCTTCCCTGTTCTATTCTGGTGGTAGTTTCTGAAAGTCTCCAGCTCCAATCACAGGTTTATAAATCCTGAAGCCTGGTAAAACCCATGCAGCTGAGTTTTCCTTAGGTACCTGGTGCATATTTACACCAGTAGCCACTTACTGAACCTCAGGAAGAAGTCAATGTACTAGCACCTGAGAGGAGAAAAGGATCTTGTACCCTATACACACACACACCCTCTAGCCTTGTCTTTCGAAGCGGTGGCATTTTTAATCTGGTCCAAATTTGGGGTAATTGAGTTTTATTCCTCCTCTTCACCCCAGTTTGGAATCTAGTCATTCACAAAACAATCTTGAATTGTCAACTTATGGCCCTTCCATTTTGGGAGCAAATCCAACAGTTTAGATGCATACATTTTTATTCTAAATGTGCATTACATTGGAAAGACTAGGGTCTGTACACGTGTAATCTTGCCTTTACCCTATATTGCCTGGAGTTATTCTCTGTCTTGACTGTTCTTAGCATGAAAGGAGCCAGTCTTCTACTCTCTCTCCACCTTAAATTTGCTCCCCATAATGGCAGATGACTACAGGGTTATGGAATGAAAAGATGGATCTACAAGGCTTTGGGCCCATTCTGATGTGCAACCTGAAGCAATAATTCAGAGTTAGCTTTCACTCATCCCTCTTTCTCACCATTTAAACTCAATTTCTGGAAAGTCTTTAATAGAAAGCATTTCAAGTGAAAAGTTTGTACCTGAAATGGAGATGGGTGAAGAAGGCTGTGGTACTACCATCTCCACATCCTCGGAATCCCATCTAAGACTCTGGTCAGATGCATGGTTCCCTGGACTCAGTTTCTCCGACAAGCCTAATGGGTCCAGGTTGGCCCAGAGCCTGCATTATGTACAGGAGAGCCTATCTCCGCTTGAATCAATCATGTTCCTTAACCTGCTATGTGCTCAGAACTGTAGAGGCACGTTTTGCAAAAATCCAGATTCACATGATCCGATGAGCCTGTATCTCTTGTTCTTTCTAAAGTTTCCTCTTATTGGTCTTTTCATATTTGTTTTAGCTTTTTTCAGGTCTGTGAGCCTTTTATCCCTCAACATTTGGTCTATTTCTATAGTAGCTCTGTAACACAGATGCAAATGGTAGTTCTTGATCATAAATGAAATGGGAAGGAAATTTCTTTGTCATGTAATTTACCCTTTCCACCACTTTCAATTTAAAATAATATTTGAAAACAAGAATTACAGGAAGCTTGTAAATGCTTAAAGTGCACATAAATTTCACACTGAATAACCAATTGTAGTTGATTTTACCAGAATTTGGGGTTATGAGCTTATCATTGTCATGTTTTACAAAGAAAGAAGTTTAGAATTTTTGTTTCTTTGTTTCTAGTATCACATTTATCTCTTCTATAGTTTTCTTAAATTTGTGGTCATCTTGTCTGAAATAACTGAAGTAAAATTCTGAATGTCTTAAGACTGTGGAACCAGAAAGCACCTGTAAGAATCAGACTGTGGGTATATTTCTGCCTGATTTCTGCTGTAATTTTAGGGAGAAAGCACACAGCTGAATTCGACCTCCATGGCAGGTCCAATTGCCTCGTTCTCCCTTCTTTCACCTCCCTGCCCCTTTCTGATGCCCTATTCTCGATTGGTTCACCACCATGTCCACACAATGTTTCTGCTTCTCTCACCTTTCCAAAATTCCAATTTTTGTTTTATTTCATTTACGAGTATTTAGCTGTTTACTATTTACTAGGCAGTGTTAAGTGCCTTTATACACATTATAATTCATTTGTCTTTTTCTTATTATTTCAAGGATTTGCTAATATTATCAAATTATTTGGGCTAAAGTTTTAATGTGTTATTTCAGTCAGTCTCCTACTATTTGTAGATTATCAAGAGAGTTCTAGAGACCATTTTATACCCAAAGGGATGAATTTTTAATGGTAGGAATGTCTAATAATGTAGCAGTCTGGTAATGAAATTATTTTGAAAGGAGGCCTTTGGCAGCCCAACTAAATCAGACACAGTATGTAACCATGTGGTCAACTGAAGCAGTAAATCTCACCTTCTTGCTTTCTATGCTTAAAGACCCTCAGGGAAAAAGACCTTCCTCAGGAATACCCTGAAGGAATTCTCTACACGTACTCTGAGGTCATTCAACCAAGTATCTAACAAAAGCGTCAATTTATTAAAATTATAGTTCTTTTAAAACAGAAAATGACTGTCCTATCCTGAGAGTAATCATACAACTTGGAGTCCTGGAATATCTGGCTAGAGAACTTTCAAGATCACTCTGTAGGGAAGTGATCCTTCAGAGAGGTTTATAAGCATGTACCTTAGAGTCAAGGAGACAGTGAGCTTACAAACTGATTATTACTAATTTTGTGACAAGTCTTGGTTTCTCCATGAGTAAAATATGAGAATGGTATGAGAATTAAAGGTAAAAAGTACCTGATATTTAACTGCCCTGTTGGCCTAGTAAATCCAGGTATAGTTAAATAACATCTTCACCATCTTTGCATGTTATATGGGCAATGCATATTGTCTCACTCGACTCCACAGAATTAAAGAAATAAGCAAACCAGTTTGACTAATCTAAAAATTTAAAATCTTTTTCTCAGTTCACTTATCCTTTCAAAACAAAACAAAACAAAAACAGAACAAACAAAAACAGCAGTAACAACAGCAACGACAAACCTCTTCTCACAGGAGCTTTAAAATAGTTTCATGAATTTCTAGTATTAATTTGTACCATAGAGGATTTGGGGACAAGTGGAAATAGAAGAGGCACAAGAGGGCAGAAGAGGGAAGGGGGCCAGACCCCAGGCTGCTTTTGAAGATGGTGGGCACAAGCTACAGCAACCTTCTCTTGACACTAAAGTTACAGATCCAACTCTCACACTCTCTGTACAGCACATAAATATAAAACCCTCTACCACCAGCATTCCAGCATGAAACGCACACTTGGTACTGGCAGCAGATAAGAGGAAAAGTCAGGGGAAGGCTTGATGTATCTTTGCCCTAAGATTGAATTTCACCTGGCAGGATCATGTTTCCAAAAACCATCAGTTTCTTTCTTGCCCTAGAGCTAAATTAACCCTGAAATTCTACTTCTCATAGCCTGTTTGAAAGCTCCAGATTTCATGCTTTCTTGCTATACAAACTAAAACTGCACAGTGTATTCTTCAACAGCACTCCCCTTTTTATCAATTCTTGCAGATAATGTTGGGCTCCACTCCAGTGTAAGGGAGCATTTGGCATACCACTGGTATGAACTACCAGCCCAGAATGAATGCTCGAATCTACAAGTCTGTCCTTATCCAGAAAGCTCTGGTGCAGCTCACTCCCTGCCCTCTTTGGCAATCCAGCAACATTCTTTTACATTGGTCACAAAGGCATCTTCTCTAAAATGCATAAGTCATTTCCATTTGGTAACTTTCAAGTCAGTTCATTGAGAATAACATAGAAAAATAAACCTAATGAATAATCTTTCTGAGAAATAATGTCAGAACTGGATTTGTTTCTCCTTTCCCCAACCAAAATCTCATACAGGAAAAATTCTAATATATTAGCATTCAAGTTTTATTGCCAAAAATAGGTAACAATTAATATCTACATGCATTATTTTCTCTAGAACTTGCAATGTAACAGAAGATTTCAATCATTGCACTTATATCCAAATAATGGATTGTTGAAAGAAGAAAAAAGTTACTTAAATCAAAAGGATATGAAAGGAAATTTTCAGAGACATTTAATTTTCTGATTTGGTTGGCAATTCCTCAATCAGGAAGCATCCAGTCTAGAAAATACAAAGGCATTCCAAAAAGCCATACAAAGCAAAAGGATTTTATGGTGTCAGGTAAGCAGGAAGTAGGAAGTTATACTAGGCAAACATGGACTGTTAATGCACGGTTACTTTTCTTATTTGGTATAACGAGTAACTTTTAGGCTAGGTTAGGTAACCAGACTAGCTGAGCAGTCAAGTTCTGGTTGGTTGACTTAGGTTTTGATTGGCTTACATAGGCTGCTAAGGTATTAAAACTACCTCAGTTTAATGGCCTCCTTGTTTAATTTAACAAGAGACACTGTTTTAATTCTGGCTACTATAACCAAGTACTCTAGGCTAGGCAGCTAATAAACAACAGAAATTTATTTCTCACACCCCTGGAAGTTTGAAATCTGAGATCATGTTTCCAACATGGTTTGGTTCCAGTGAGAGCCCTCTCCAGGTTGTAGACTGCCCACTTCTCATTGTATCTTCAAGGTGAAAAGAGAGAAGAGAGTTCTCTGGGGTCCTTTTATAAGGGCACTAATCCCATTCATGAAGGCTCTGCCTAATTATCTACCTAAGGTCCTACCTCTTAATAATATTGGGAGTTAGGATTTCAACATATGAATTAAGGGTGAATACCAACTTTCAGTCCTTTGCAGACACCTAAGGAACTGAATTATTCTCTCTCACATCTGGACAGTGCTCAGCACAGAACAAGCATTTAATGAGTTCTAGGAGAATTGAGTTGCTAGGTGTCAATTAGAATGTCTCTCTAAAACCAAATCAGCTGTTACCTGCCCTGTTTACCGTAAGTCAGATAACCATATAGGATATTTACAGTAATAGAGCAGACCTACTGGCAGATGACATGATAGTATATATGGAGAACCCTAAAGATTCCACCAAAAAAACTATTGAAACTGATTAATAAATTCAATAAGTAGCAGGATACAAAATTAATATTCAAATATTGGTTACATTTTTACACAACAATAGCAAACTATCAGAAAGACAAATTAAGAAAACAATCCCATTTACAATTGCATCAAAAAATAAAATATCTAGGAATAAATTTAACCGAGGAGGTAAAAGACCTATACTCAGAAAATTATAAGACATCAAAGAAAAAAGAAACTGAAGAATCTACAAGTAAATGGAAGCACATACTGTGCTCATGGATAGGAAGAATTAACACAATTAAAATAGCCATATTACCCAAGCAATCTATAGATTCAATGAAAGTCCTATCAAAATACCAATGGCATTTTTCACAGAACAAAAACAAATCATCCAAAAATATATATATAGAACCAGAAGACACCCCAAATAGCCTCAGCAATTTTGAGAGAGAACAAAGTGAGAGGTATCATGTTACCTGATATCAGACTATACTACTGGCATATAGTAATCAAAATATCATGGTACTGGCATATTAACAGACACCTACATTGATGGAACAAGATAGAGAGCCCAGAAATAAGCCCACACCTACATGATCAATTAATCTATGACAAGGGAGGCAAGAATATGCAATGGGGTAAAGACAGTCTACAAAAAATGTTGTTAGGAAAACTGAACAGATACATGCAAAAAAAAATGAAACTAGACCCTTCTGGGTATTTATTAGAAGAAAGCCAAAACATTAGTTTGAAAAGATATTTGCATCCTTATGTTCATTTCAGTATTATTGCAATAGCCAAGATATGGAAGCAACCCACATGTCCATCAATAGACAATTAGATAAAGAAAATGTGGTACACATATACAAAAGAGTATTACTTGGCCATAAAAAAAGAAATTTTACCATTTGTGACAGCATGGATGGACTTAGAAGGTATTATGCTAAGTGAAATAAATCAGACAGTGAAAGATAAATACCATATGATTTCATTTAAATGTGGAATCTAAAAAACAAAATAAAGAAATAGAACAGAAACAAACCCATAGATACAGAGATCAAACTGATAGTTGCCAGATGAAAGGGATGTTGAAAGACTGGGTGAAAAAGGTGAAGGGATTAAGAAGTACTAATTGGCAATTACAAAACAGTCACAGGGATGTAAAGTACTGCATAGGGAATTGTGGGTCCCAGGTCTGGCTGTGATCCAGGCTCGCGGGTAGGGATAGGACTCTGGATTTAGAATGTATATATAGATTTAGAATGTCCTACTACATTAATATAGTAGGACGCCTGCACTTAACTCATGTAAGCATGATTCAGCTTATTGTATCATGCATGTGTGGCAGAATGCCACTATTGTTCTCTGGCATCTATGAAGCCTATGCAGTCTCCTAGCACAGAAGCATGCTCCCCGCAATAAAGTTCGTGCCTGCTGTTTCATTTCTCATGTCAGCTCTTTGTACATTCTTTTAACTGGGTGTCTCACCACCAAAACCTTCCCTTCTTGATCAGCTTGGCTCTGACAGGAATATAGTCAATAATATTGTAATAACTATGTATGGTGTCAGTGGCGTGCTAGACTAATCAGGGGTATCACTTCATAGGTTATATAAACGTCTAACCACTATGCTGTACACCTGAAGCTAATATAAAAAAATATTGAATATTAACTGTAATTAAAAATTTTTAAGTTAAAAATAAATTATTATTTTTTATTTTAAAAATAAATAAATAAAAAGAAGACCCACTGAAAAACGTGCAAAAGCATGTTCCCTCCAGAGTGAAATGTCCAAACTTCTCCACAAAAATTCAATCAAATTAGTTTATATAATCAGTAAAACAGATCTAAATATATCTTGAACATATTACTCTCAAAGGACAGGAGAGATTTCTAAATAATTCAGCCTCTTCATCTACTTCTTAATGGAAAGAAACAGTGCCTGCTATTGCCTGATGCCAAGGTGACCAGCCGGTAGCCCCAGTGACTGATGTGGACATAGACATAATTTATTTGGCCAGGATAGCATGTAGATTTTTATGAATGAATACTTAAAAGTTGGGAGAGTTCTCATGGAATCTGTATTTGCGACTTTCTTTTAAAAATAAGTTCTGACAGTATCAGGCTGTGTCCTCATATGGAGATAATTGGCTGGACTGAGTGCAGGCTGCCATCTTTAGCAGAGACCTAAACTCTTGAGTGCTCTACTGCCTCCCACCACCTTCTGTAATTTTCTGTCTGGCTCATTGGACTCCCAACTTATCTCCCTAGCCCATGTTGGCATAAGAGTTTCTGACCCTGAGCTATAAATAAGTAATAAGTATATTTATCATTTACTGATTTTTCTTGTGTTCTTTAAAGGTCATGGTTATCCTGAAGAAAATCTTGGTGTGAACAAATGGAAAGACTTTTTTTGCCTAGTGCAATTTGATGAGCAGAAAGGATCCCTAAAAATTTGAAAAGTTGTTAAATATTTGAAGAGAGAGGAGTAGACACTAAGACTTAGAAAGCAAAAGGACTGAGTTGACCATAGGGTAGAACGAGACGAGGAATTCCAGCCAGGGCAGAGCGTGGCCACCCTGTGTGTGAACAACTCTTTTCTTGAATGGAGTAAATGGTTGAGGTGAAAACAAATCTTGAGAAACTTAGTATGTTGATGGTTCTGAGATATATTTCACAAGCAGTTTGCTTTATAAAGCAATGTGCAGCCAAAAAAATCTTATCAGTCTTACAGAGGTTCTTAAAGTCAACTTGTTGCTGATTTTTAATACATTATATTAAAAACCAGCCCAGCAGAGACCACTCACAGATGCAAGTAGGCTGACAGTATGCTATGGAAAAGACCAAGGTAATTAAAACAATCTCCAGAAAAATGATTCACTAGGAAACAGGGTAGATTTTTAGCAATTAAGCACATCAGAACAACGAGAAAAAAAATGATGAGAGAGAAAGCCCTTTCACAAATAATTTGATGCTAGATACAGCCTCTAATGATGCCATAGCCCACAGCAGCTGAGACGGCAGCTGCAACCCCAAATCATAGTTTCTATAGCTTGTAAATCCTATGTTTAAATTCCAGGACACAAATAATACTTGAAATAGTTTCGCTGTTGGTCCAAAGAAGTCAAAAGAGCACAGTTAAAAGAAAGCTAAGAGATCACCTAGATTAAAAATATTCATTTTGTGGATGGGGAAACCAAGGCTCAGAGGGCAGCTCTCGTGGGTATACACAGTTAGCAAATGTAGAGCTGAGGACAAAACCACCTTCCCTATCTCCTGCTTCAACAGTGTTCCATTTTCTGAAACAATGCACATAGCATGTCACTCAAGGAAAAAGGAAACTTTGTGCTGTTGTGAATACAAAATTTTTAGAGAAGAAAATCTAAATAAGAGAAAAAAGGAGGTAGAATAGCTTACTCCTCCTTATTAATTGATAAGAAGGATTCTGCTGAAAATGCATGTCATTTGTAATTCTCATCTTCCACTATGCTATTCTTTACCTCAGAGTAGAAAATGTTTCAAATATTTAACAAATGAAGCTAATTATTCAGAAATAGCTGAGTCTCTAATATAATGCCTAAGAGAATTCATTTCTTGAACATTTCTTTGTTTCCAATGTGAATCATAAGAAGATAAAAGAACAGACGGTTTTAGAGAAAGAAAATAACCCTACCTTTATTTTCAGGTCTGCACTTGACTCAGGAAATAAGTTAATTATTAAACTAGTTTCATTTTTAAAAAGCAAATGTAATCATTTCTTCTTTATTCCAAATGTATGCTTTGCTTAGGAATAGAGATGTCATTCTATTTGAAGAACTGTTTGCTTGAGCTCAGAATTACCTCAGGGCAATGTATTATTGATAAATCCATTTTCTTATATAATCATCACTTCACATTTACAACATTTCACAGGATTCCATCTGTAACCTTGACATGGTTTTCCTAGGCAAGGATACTAAGTTCCATGTTGCCCAGAAAAAGCAACCTTATTCTGATGGGTTAACTTTTGTATTAAAAGCCCCAAAGTAATTTGACAAGACTTTCTCACAGAAAACACAGAATTACAATTACTTTTAGCTGTAAAGCCTACAACATTTTAAGACTCATATGCTTGTCTGTATACAAAATTTACATAAATTTAAAGTGCCTCCATTCAGAAATATAAAGGTCCACTTTATAGAAATGAATATGGAGAGTACGACCAAATGACAATACTAAGGCTTATTTAAATGTTATTGGTCTCCACATTAATTTATTTTCTGATGACAGAGGAGTCAGCTAAGGATCTATATGCTTACTAATATGCTTCAGTAAAGCAGTATTGTACTTTTTTTCTTCCTTTTTTTATTGCTAAGGGTTGGTTGGTTGGTTTTTGACTCATTTTTGTTTTTTTGTTGTATGTGTATTTGGGGTTTATTTCCACAGTAGGAGAAAAAAGAAAAGTCTATGCCAGCTAACAAGAGGTAAGAAAAATACGTAGTGTACTATAACAGAATACTCAGGAATTTCTCAAGAGTTTGAATAAACACATACCATACCAATTTAAAGAAGAAAAAAAAAGCTAGTTTCACAAAAAGACATAGTCTTCTGAACCCATCCAATTGGCAGGAATGTCCATGTGCATTCCTGGAGCCTGGGACAGCACGAACACTTCCTTTCAGCCTAATAGGCTCTGAGCCCCATCCTTTGTCTGCTGATTAACTGCTCTGTTCATTGACCAAATCACTAATTGCGTGTTCCTTATAGTTATCCTCCATTACTGTAAGAATTAATGAGACACAATTACAGCTCCCAGAAATCCCAGGCCTCGCCAATTGCATAGCACTCCAAGTGAATTTGAACTCTTGAAGAGAAAAGAGGAAAAAAACTAGTCAATTGTTCACAGGAAGCAGAATGGGTTGTTTTGTTTTTAAATTTTTATACTTATTTGAAGTCGTTTCATAATTAGGTGTAGGAGGTAAATGTAAAAGAGAGAAAGAATGAATGAAAGACTTGGGAACTCAGCTTTCACTGAAAAATCATGGTGGATGCAAAGAAACATGTACAATTCAGGTGTAAGATAAACTTGGGAAACAGAATGAACACAAAATCAAGTCTATGAATAGTACCTAAAACCAATAACAAATCAGCTTTCTAAATAGAACATATATTACACAGAAACACATTGAAAGAACATCCTTTTAATCTTTCTCACATAAATGGTATTTTTTGTACAAGTTGAGCAAAATCCTGAGTTGTATTAATATTCTCCAACTCATACAATTTGATGTTTATTAGAGTCATGGCTTATTTGCCAAGATTTATGGAAGAATTATGAATAGCTGAAGAAGGAATAGCTCTTTAACTATATAGCTGGGGAAGAGGAGTAATTTTCCCTTCTATCAAACCTTTTCAAAGAGAAAAAAAAATTGATTTTGAGTGTGAAAATAATCCCAGGGCACTTTAAATTACAATTATTCCAAACTCTTTGTCGGTTTTGCTGATCTTGGCTTTTTTGTGTGTAGTGACTTTTTCTCATGCACTTCGTTTAATGTTACTTTATTACCAGTCTGACAAAAAGTACCATTTTAATCCAATTTTCCCTAAAAATAAGGATATAGCCTTTATATATTCATACGCACACACACACGCACGCACACACAGATAGAGAATAGATAGATGATAGAAAGATAGATGGGAGAGAGACTGAGAAATATGGAAGACAAAAAGAGAGAGCTGTTAGCCAGAGAGAGATAACAGCTAACCAGACAGACAGATAGAAATTAGGGTCTAGCTCTCAAGATTGAACACACAATCTTCTTCAAACCTCAACAAAATACAAGGACTATACTTTGTATATTCATGTGGCAAGTAGGCAGGCATGAAAAAGAATCTTATGTTTTCAGATAGAAGTTTGAAGACACTATA
Organism: Pteropus alecto; assembly: GCF_000325575.1. Taxonomy (NCBI): domain Eukaryota; kingdom Metazoa; phylum Chordata; class Mammalia; order Chiroptera; family Pteropodidae; genus Pteropus; species Pteropus alecto. The sequence continues at coordinate 1,203,863 of NW_006443120.1, forward strand.
TACAAATAAATGAAACATTTCCAGGTATATGAGAAAGTACCTGAAGGCAAGACCATGAAAAACCTTCAAAATCCTTCTCAAAGTAGACAAGTCCCCATGTGGTTGATGGAATATTTATGAAGGCTTAAACAACTCCTCAGAGCAATAGAAAATCACTTGTTAAATTTCTTAACATTTATCAGAAGTCAGAAGAAAAAGCCTCTATCTTTGTGCTTCAATTAAAAATATTGCTATAGAAAGTAGAGGAGGGCTAGAATAAGTGCTGCTTGGATGCTCCTCAAACAAATGACTGCTGGGGCTCTCAGCAGAGTATTGTGTCTCTACATATCCTGTCCATTCCATCAAGGCTGTGTCTTATTCCTCCCTTGTAGAATTCTCTAAATCCTCCCTGCCTCTCAAATCTTATCCACGCTTCAAGGACAGCTTCTTTACCCATCTATCTCTCAACCCCAACCTCCCATCAAAGAAAATGTTTTTCTTCTCTGACATCCCAAGGCACATAATTGCTTGTACCAACTTGTACCAAACATATGTCACTTAATCATATGCAGTATCAACTTTTCTGTGAATAGATGCCTGAGTCTCCATCCAGACTGCAAATTATTTGAAGAAAGTTGAGATAACTTCTCCCAGTTCCTCTCCTAATACCTTTCATTTCAGGGATACTTAGGAGGGCCCCATCTACCTTGTTGGAACTTACCAAACATCTCATGAATAAATGAATCCATGAATAAATGAATTAATGCAGAAAAGAGCAATTAGGGTGAAAAAGTAGATAATAAGAAACAAAAATGGAAAGGAGACTAGACCTCAGGTGGTGAATACACAATAGAGTATATAGATGTCATATTACAAAGTTGTACACCTGAAATTTATATAATGTTATTAACCAATATTACCTCCAACAAATCTAATAAAAAACAAAATAAGAAAGAGGAATAATTTGACATGCTAAGTGGTTTAGGAACCAATGTAGAGGAGCTTGGCCCAGAGTTAGGACAGAGACTGAGGACAGGACCTAGTGTCTTCCTTGGGTTTTTATGAGAATATGCTTCAGTGAGCACGGGCTCTGGAATGACCTTGAGGAAGGAGAGGCTGCCTCTGGAGTTCTAGAGATATAAATACCTGTTATAGGTAGGAAACAACCAAGTGAATGAATTAGTTGAGCAGTTGTAATTGATGAGAGATGAGCTGTAGGAACTGAGGTACAGATTTAGAACAAAGTTTCAATATTTATTGATATGGAAATGGGGGATTGGCCAATGCAAACATCCAAGGAGACCGCTTATCTTCCTACTTAAGTTAAGAACTAATGAGGGTAAGGCCCCAAATATGTCCTTCCCTTGCTCTTTAAGTGTGCATGGCCTGGAGGAAAATGATACTGTAAAAGGAGTACAGAGTTGCAAATGAACTTGAATTCAAAAAGAGAGGTGGAACAAGTTGCCTTAGCTATGGGCAAGGAAAAACTGACCCCATAAACATACTAGATTACTACCAGATTCAAATAGTTTTCAAACAGTTGCAGATACTGGTTTTCAGTGCTGGAACCATATTAAGAAACTGAAGTACAGACTAACAAAGAGGATAGCCTATCTCAATTTTCTCACAAAACACTAATCTGCACATAGTTATTCAATCTAAATAGAAATAATAATCTTAAATAAACCTGAAACTTAAAGAAATTTCTATGAAGAGAGGGAAAAAAAATGAATAAATTATTTCCTGACAAGCACATTGAAATGTGCAGCAATTAGGGCCAAGCAGATTCAGAAAGAGGACAAAAAATTTTGAAGAGAGAAGTGACACAACTACATAAAGCCAAAACATACAGACATTTTGGTGATGTATAGATCATAAAACTAAATTTTCACCATACATCCAGAAGTTTACTTTATTGTCAACATCATCAAATTAAGATTTCATAACTCTAGAGATGTTATGTTAGTATCAGGTAGATTTTCAGATGAATTCAGCTTTATCAAGTTATGATTTTCACCTAGACTCACCAGCTACAGGAATCTATGAACACTGTCAACCAAAACCCAGAAAAATACCAATTACATCAGTTTGTCTAGTTAAGCAAAGTAGGTACACACTGTGCTCACCTCCTCTCACAACCACATCAAAATTACAACCAAACTACAGAACAACCATCATTGGGAGTTGCCTGAGGTCTGATGGAACAGAAGTCCTACAATTGGGGATATACATAAGAGGACACTTTGAGACTGGTAGGAGTGGAGACATGAAACCAGATGGCACCGCACCCCGTGTGGCAGTTGAAAATCGGGAAGGATATCTCCACTGAAGAGTACCCACCACAGGATCAAGGGCCCCCAGCTCAACACCAGCCTCCCCAACCCAGAGTTTCAGTGCCGGAAAGAGAAGATCCCACAACATCTGGCTATGAAAACCAGCAAAGATTGTGGCTGAGCAAGATAAAGGGCAGCTGGAGTCACAGACATTCCTCCTAAGGAGCCTTAGGATTTGAATCTGGTAAGAGTCTAGCATACGTAGGGAGTCAATTTTCCCTTGCTCACAGATAAGGCAGCTTGTTCCACCCCTCCTTCTGCACTCAAGTTCAAGTTCATTTGCAACTCACTAACTCTCTCATTCTGAGCTCCAGCACTGCAGGGCAGTTTAATAAGCACCAGCGACATTCAAAGAGGGATTTGTCTGGCTTCAGGGCAAGGGCTGAAGGGGCAGCTTTCTCCCAGACTGGCAGAAGCCATAGTTTCTTTATTGAGCCCTCCCCATGCTCGGTGTACAGATGCAGGTGTACATCTGTGTCTCCATCTACCTGGCTAATAGTGATTGTCCTGCTCTACTGATTCCTTGATACCCCACCCCATCCAACTTACAGACCCACCCAAGCCTCTTCCAGCAGCTTTTCCATACAAATGGTCTATCTTGGTTCATGCTATGAACTTTCCTGAAATCTCGTAAAAGTTCACAAAACCCAAACAGGCTCTATCTGACCTTGGCATGACCAGCACCTTTTGCTGAGCAGCCCCAACCCAGCACTAGTGGCAGCAGGCCTCTGTTCACAACTTGACCTCTCAAGGCACCTCTAAGCCCCGCACAGGTGGTGGCCATCTGAGGATTCTTTGGTAACTCTTTCCAGGTGGCCCCAGGTAGTACAAAGGCTGTGGCTGAACTTGGCCTGTAGTAGGTGCCCTCCCAGGAGGCTCTAGGAGAAGTATTCCCAGTGGTTGTTTTGGATTGAGCTGGAGCAACACCCAGGGCTGTATCCAAGGATGATACACTGGAAAGGAAGACATCAGAGTCCTGCTAAAGTGAATCTAGCTTCATAGGATCAGCCCCACATTGGCCAGTCTCCACAACCAATCAGCCCAAGGATCAATTTCTCCCATTGACATGCAGAAAGCAACTAAGGCTCAGCTACAACAGGAGAGCACACACAACCTATACAAGGGACAAACCTGGAGCACCCAGCTCAGGTGACCAGGGAAGACTACGCCACTGGGATCCACGGAACACCTAATACATAAGGCCACTAAGACAAGGAGACTTATAAGCCCTACTTAATGTATAGAAACAAACACTAGAAGGAAACCAAAATGGGAAACAAAGAAACATGTCCCAAATAAAAGAACAAAACAAAGCTCCAGAAAATGAACTTAACAAAATGGAGAAAAGTAAATTCTATCAGATGCAGAGTTCAAAACACTGGTTATAAGGATGTTCAATGAACTTAAGAGAAAAGTAGATGAACTCAGTGAGAACTTTAACAAAGAGAAAACAATAAAATGGAGATTAAAAAAAACTTAAAAATGTACTAGTCAAAAATGAATAATACAACAACTGAAATGAAGAATACATTAGAAGGAATCAACAGTAGATTAGATGAAGCAGAGGATCAAATCAGCAATTTGGAAAATAAGGTAGCAGAAAACATCCAACCACAATAGCAACAAGCAAAAAGAATCAAAACATGAGGGTAGTTTAAGGGGACTCTGGGCCAACATCAAGTGTAACAATATTCACATTATAGGTGTACCAGAAGGAGAAAAGAGAGAGCAAGGAATTTAAAATCTATTTGAAGAAATATCGACTGAAAACATCCTCAGTCTGGTGAAATAAATAGACATACAAGTCCAGGAAATGTAGAGTCCCAAACAAGATGAACCCAAAGAAGCCCACACCAAGACACGATTAAAATACCAAAGGTTAAAGACAAGGAAAGACCTTTAAGAGCAGCAAGAGAAAAGCAGTTAGTTACCTACAACAAGCTCCCATAAAACTGTCAGCTGATTTCTCAATAGACTCTTTGCAGGTCAGAAGGAGCTCACACAAAATTTTCAAAGTGATAAAAAGCAAGGCTCTATAACCAAGATTACTCTATCCAGCAAAGTCATCATTTAGAATTGAAGGACAGAGAAAGAGCTTCTCAAACAAGAAAAAGCTAAAGGAATTCATCACCACCAAGCCAATGTTACAAGAAATGTTGGAGGGACTTCTTTAAGAAGAAGAAGAAGAGAAGAGAAAAAAGAGAAAGAAAATATGTAAATAATAACTACATATCTATTAACATTTACTTTGAATGTAAATGGAGTAGGCGCTCCCATCAAAAGATTAGGTAGCTGAATGGATAGGAAAACAAGACCCTTTCATATACTTCCTACTAGAGATTCACTTCAGATTGAAAGATACACACAGACGGAAAGTAAAGGGATGAAAAAAGATATTTCATGAAAAGAGAAACAAAAGAAGAAAAGCTGGGGTAACAATACTTATAGCAGACAAAATAGACTTTAAAATAAAGGCTATAACAAGAGACAAAAATGGACCCAGTTATCCCACTTCCGCATATATATCTGAAGGAACCCAAAATACCACTTTGAAGGGACATGTGCATCCATGTGTTCATTGCTGCATTATTTACAATAACCAAGATATAGAGGCAACCTGGGTGTCCATCAGTGGACGAATGGATAAAGAAGAGGTGGTACACATATACAATGGAATTTTACTCAGCCAGTAAAATATTTTACAAAGAATGAAATCTTGCCATCTGGAATAACATGGATGGATATAAATGGTATTATGCTGACTAGAGTAAGTAACACAGAGAAAGACAAATGCCATATGATTTCACTTACATGTGGAATCTAAAGAACAAAATAAACAAACAAAACAGAAACAAACTCATGTATAGAGAGAACATTTTGAGGGTTGCCAGATGAGAGGGGGGTTGTGGGGTGGGGAAAAGGGGAAAGGGATTAAGAAGTACAAATTGGTAGTTATAAATAGTCATGAGAATGTAAAGTATAGTATAAGGAATATAGTCAATAACATTGTAATAACTACATATGATATCAGAGGAATACTAGATTTATTGGGGTGATCACTTCGTAAGTTATATAAATGTCTAATCACTATGTTGTATACGAGAGAGAGAGAGAGAACTGCTAACAGCAAAGAACACAAATAGTATGGTCATAATAATTCGTGAAGAGAGAATGCTCTTCAATGCTATAAAAATATTTTAAAGACTGCAGTCTGCCAGCCTCAAAAGACCTTTAACAATGTTGGAAACTTACTCTACACAGGTGTCCTACTTCATGGAGTCATCACTCCAACCTGACCCCTTAAATCCAAACTTGACCACTTGCCAAAATGCAAGAAACTCTAGTCAATCATTTCTCATGTATTAAAAAATATGTTTCTTCCCACTTACTCCTCCCCTCCAACTTCTTCTGGTCTTCCTTACTATTGTTTCCACAATATTCTCTGGACCATTTATTTCTTTGTAAATAAGCTTTTACCCCCAATCTGTTGTATCTTGATCCCTTCTTCCCTTCAGGTGATGGATTCTATCTACTTTGTACCATTCCTCTTCTTTTTAGTCATCTACAAATCCAATAACCAAATCATCACAGGCTATCTCTCCCCCTACACACACACACACACACACACACACACACACACACACACACACACACACACACATTGATTTATTAAGGATTTTGACAGTGGTTCAATCTCATTTCCATCTCAATCACATTTCCACCACTATGTTTGCTTGGCATCAGTGTTCATATGGAGCAGTTCCATCTTCAGTTAAGATGCAAACAGTCATGAAAGACCTTCACTCCTGTTATAAAAAGAAGACAGATAAACTAAAAGCATATCGTTAATAATCAGTTGGTCCAAAGTCATCTAAATGAACTAAATTTCAGAAAGGAGCCAGGCCTTCATAGAAAAGCAACACTCAGCAATTGCCTTCATACTTAGGGCTGGGTATTGCCTTGTCTGATATGAGGCAACAAAGATGAAATCTTGCCATAAAATGAAAAGATTTTGCCAGTATGAGGGGAAGCAAGTAAAACTTTTAAGAATGATTGGAGCTGGCATGACAGATTGAATTCTGGGAGAGTCCCACACACAAAATAAGTCTATTGGCCTAAAATTTTATCCTGCAGGAACATTGCAGGTCATAGGAATAAAACTGGAAACTAGAAAGAGATTTTATAGTTTTGTTCAGGGCTTATGTTCCAGGGCCTGCTACTATTGAATTTAGAGGTAAACTAAACCTAACTAAAGATGGAACTGAACTTCTTGCCAATCCGAATCCTGATTATATCAGCAAGATAAATCTATGATGGCAAGGGGAGTTGTGAGTCAAACTGAAGGGCAAAGAGAGATCTCTATAATCTCATTTAAAACCAAAGGAAAACTGAATAAAATTGTGGCTAATCTCCAGCTCAGCTTGCCTCACACTAGGATCTGAATGGTCATTCCCTTATCCTAATGGCCTCACAGAGGAAATGGAATAAATCCCCTATCTGGAAAAAATAAAACCAAACAAAAAGTATCTAGTTTAATCTCCACCATTCTTTATTTAAAAAATGCCCAGCAAGCATTTAAAAATTTAAGTCATGATGGGGTGGCTCCATGGTGTAGTGGTTAGCACGTCTGCTCCATGGTGTAGTGGTTAGCACGTCCAGATGCTCCAGGCCCCAGGTACACGCTGTGAGCAGGTTCTTAAGGGGATCCAGTTCTTAAGGGGATACTGAAAAATCCATAGGTCAGGGATGGAAGTGGTGGGAGGAGGGGGAATTAAAGAGGGGGAAAAAATTAAATCATGAAAAGAAGCAGGAAATTGACCAATATTCAAAAAGAAAAGGTCAACACAGGCAGACCCATAACTAATCCAGCTGATGGAAATAGCCAACAAGGATTTTAGAAAGAAAATATCATAAGTGCTAAAGAATTTAGAGGAAAATGTGGATCGAATGAATGCACAGATAGGAAATTTCATCACAGAATTAGAAGTTCTTCAAATATTAAATAAAAATTCATACTGAAAGATATAATATCCAAGATGAAGAATTCTGTGGGTAAACTAACAATAGACTGACACAATAGAGGATTCAAATATGGATGAATTAAAAATATCCAAATTGAAATACAAGTTTAGAAAATGAAAAAATTGAATAGAACATAAGAGATCTCTAGGATAATACCATAATACATGTAATTAGGGTCCCAGAAAAAGAGGAAAGAGAAAAAAGGACAGAATAAATATTTTCCAAACATTTTTCAAAATTTAAGAATGACCCCTCAGATTCAAGCAAGATTTAAACAAAAGAAAAAGAAAAAAACAAAAAGCACCTAGGCACATTATAATCAAATTGCTAAATCTCAGAGAAGAAAAATATGGAATGAATCTTTAATGTGCTTAAAGAAAAATATTATCAAGTTACAATTCTATATCCAGTGAAAATATCCTTTAACATCCATATGAAAAATACAGCCAACGTATTTCAAAGTTTCTAAATCTCTTGTCAGCAACTCCCTCCTATGATCACGCCGACTTCAGCCTCCCATAATGGAATCATTTCTAAAATTTTAAATTCCAGTAAATCAGTCTCTACTTACAGCAGGCTTTTCTTTGAACACACTCATTTCTTCATTCTTACTACACTTGTTTCTCTCTACTAATTCCTTCATTGTCAATTTCAAATAGTCGAAAGATATCTCCATCATACAAAAGAAAAACATAGTTGATCCTGTATCTCCTTTTTTACCATTTCTTAGAGTCAAGTTCCTCAAAAGGATAATCTGCAGGTACTGTATACTGTATTTATCTCCTGAAACTTGCCTGTCCAACCTATAGAAATGTGGCATCTTCTCACACCATTTAAACTACTCTGGCTAAGATCAATAATGCCATACTGTCAAATTGAATTTGTACTTTCTTGTATCATCCTAACCTTTCTACAGCATTTAACTCTGTTGACCACTCTTTTCTAAGAATTTTCTCCTCCTTTGGCTGTCTCTTCTGGCTCTCCTCTTGAATCTAATTATTCTCTTTCGGTCTCCTTTATAATATTTACTTTCCCTTATTCTTCTTTTTTCCTAAGTTCTGGGTCTGAAAGTATGCTGCTTGCTCTAAGATTCTACAATTTTAACAAGGTTGGTAATAAAAGATTATGCATCATTTGTCTATACATGAGTGTTTGAAAATAGTAATGACTTTACTGTTAGAAAATAAAAATGACCATTTCTGCTGCAGCGAATAGCAGTAAGTAAGTAAATCAGAGGGGATAATAACTTAATTCACTTTGAAAATGATTCTCTAAATTTGAGGAAAAAGAGAAGTAAAAAAAGTATTTTTACATTCTTACTCATTCAGCAGCTATACCAAAATTCTAGTTTCTATTTAAATTAAATCATTTTTAGATTATTCTTCAATTACTATGCTTTAGGACATCCATGAGAATAACACTGGAATTCCTTTGAATTAATTTTTTTTGCTGTACTCACATGTACTAAAAATATTAGTCTCCATGTCCTGTGGCCACGTATAAAGAAATAACTCATTCCAGTTTACTGTATTTTACTTGTTATATAAGAATTTTTTTTTCAGTGTTCTATTGCCACAAAAATGTTGCATTACAATCACAAAATATTAGTGGCCTGCAAAAATAAACACTTATTTTTTGCTCACAGTTTTAGAGGTTGGGGGATGATTCTGCTGGGTAACTTAAGAATTTACTCTGTGGATGAGTTGACTGGGAGCTAGCTATTCTTGGATGGTCTCAGCAGGGAAAACTCAGCTCTCCATGTGCTTTCTCATCCTTTAGCAGGCTAGCCCAGGCTTATTCTCATTGCAGGGACAAATACCAAGAAGCCAATTAAAAATGGACAAAGTTTCTTGAGGCCTAGGTTCAGGAGTGGCACATGGTCACTTCTGCCTCATTCTGTTGGCCAGAATAAGTCACAAAGCAGACCAGACTCAAAGATGGGAAGGTAGAGTCCATCTCTCACTGGGAGTAGCTGGAAGATCCATGTTGCCAAGGGTCTGGATACAAGGAGAAGTAGAAAATGGTGGTCATGTATGTAATCAATCTATCACAGTGTTCAAATTTATTTTGTACTTTGACTTGCTTTATAGTTAGAGATATTCATTGAATGTTGTTACCAAGAAATTTGTTCTTTTATATTATTTGCTACACAAACACACACATCAAATAGATGCTATGGGTACAATGTAGATATATAGATATAGGTATATAGATATATACTGCATTGACAAGAAGTACTTTATTTCAAGATTTAATTTTGACCTCAAAAATACAGGGTTGCATAATTTTTTCCAAGTACCTTAGAAAAGGACTCACTTCAATTGTCAGTACTTAATTCACAATACTTGGTGACATTCAGGTACCTGAGTAAACACAGAATTTACCTTAATACCAAGACAGCGCTGAGAGTTAACTTTGCAAGCTGGACCATGCTTATCATTTCATCATTACTACTATAGGAGTTATGGCTCCTATAGCATACATAAGAAGAATCAAGGCAATTCTGAGCCAACAGTCTAACAACATCACACAGATGGCATCTCTTCTATCATAATCAGCTAGATAGTTTCACATGAAATATCTGCATCACATATATAGAGTATACTTGAAAGAAAAAAAATGGAGGATGGGAACACCTCAGTCAGGAGGCTACTACCAATAGTTGAAGTTCATCTGTTTGGCAAACATTCATATCTAGTATGTGCCAGGCATTGTTGTGGACACTAGGAGAGGGGGATGGCAACAAGGGTAATGGTGACAGTGATGGTGGTAGTGATAGAAGTGATAATGGTACTGCTGGTGGTGGTGGTGATGATGGTGTTGTGTAGGGGGTAGAAATAGTATTGATAGTGGTTATAGTGATGATCGTAGTGGTACTGGTGGTGGTAGTGGTGGTGGTAGTCATAGTAGTTATATATAGTGATGGTCGTGGTGGTACTGCTGCTGGTGGTAATGATGGTGTGGTGGAGGTGGCAGCAGTCATGGTAGTGATGAAAGTTTATTCTTGTGATAATAATGGAGGTAGTAATAATACCTACTTTTATTTAGTTTTATCCTTGTGCCAGATATTTGACTCATTTGATGCTCACAACTCCATTAGATAGTTACTATATTATCCTCCATTGTACATGTGAGGAAATTGACAATTGATCAATAAAGATTAAAATAGGATAACATCATAGGGAGTAACTTTAGATTGGGTAGCCAGTAAAAGCCTTTCTGAGAAGGTAATTTTTAAGCTTAAAGCAAAATGACAAACGCCCACTATGCAAAGTTCAAATGAGGTGAAAGAAGAGTTATTTGGGAAGGAGAAGCATTCCAGGCAGAGATAAGCAGGGCAAAGGCCCTAGAAAGTGTATGACTCTGGTGAATCTAAAGACCCTGAAAGTCAGCGATGCCTGATTCACTAGAAAACTTCAGCTGGTCACAAGCTGAGGTTGTGACAATGTCCAGGGTCCAAGTGAACAATGGCCAGAGCAGTGGGAATGGGACTGTGAAAGGGAGTGTGAACCTGAGAGATTTGGGAAGTAGAATCACCAAGGTTTGGTTGATACATGGATCAGGAAAGTGAATGAGGCTGAATAGCTCTCATATACCATATACATAGCAAAACATTGGCTTCTACCACTATCGCCTTCATATTTTATACAAATAATATCTCTCTCACTCTTCTAAACAGCCTCTTATGTTAGGTACTATATGCCCACTTTTTTTCCTAAAGATACTAAGATCGCACAGCTAGTAAGTAGTAAAGCAGACATAATATTCCATATATCTAATTCCAAAATCTTTTTTCTATAATAGGAATTTAGAAAAAAATTTGAGACTTAAGCCATTTTTACATGTGGTCCTTACAGAGGACTATGTCCTTCTAACTTCTTTAACTTTTGCCACTGATTCGTAATCACTAAAGTCAAACAGATTTTTAAGTATGAATGTAAATACTAGAATAATTTATATTTTTAAACAGATGTGAATTATCATAATTTAAAAATATCAAAAATAGAAATCAATGTTTTATTGAAAATATCTTTATTACAATGCCATAAGAATTAATCCATAATGAGATATATACACATTTCTTTAAAATACATGATCACAGTCAATTTAAATCAGACTAAGTAAATAATCATAGGTATGTCTAAGGATATAATGCATGGAGATTTTCTCTGCATCATTATTTACAATTATTAACAACAAAAAAAAATTGGAACAACCTAAATGCCCAACAAAATGGTCCTGGTTCAATAAATAATGGGTGTTTTTGCAAAACTAAATTATTATCATGATATGGAATAATACCAAACAATGTGAAAAGATAGTAACCATGTAGTAATTGAATATAGAAGGTTATAAAAAATAGCTACTGTGTGATCCAATATTTGCTCATGGATGTATGCATGCAGAATGACTAAGTGGCTGGGAATCTAGCCAAAATTGAATAGAGTTACACCTGAGTAGTTGGATTATGGATAGTAATATGTGTGTGTGTAAATACATATATATTTATGTTTATCCAAATTTTATAAATGTTATATATGAATGTTTATAAATGTTATCAAGGACATATATTTTACTCTATAAAAATAAATAAAAATAAAATCTTTTTAAAAATACATCATTGTTTTACCACAGATTAATATAAAGAAACTGGAGTATGGGGAGGCTCCATAATGTCTACAAAGTTGCACAAGATGAACAAAAAAGTCAGGATTGAAATCCTTGGTCTCTAAATTCCTAGTTGGACCTTTAGCCACAATACAAAATATTATACTCTCTATATAAAAAAAATTAAAAATTAATTGAATTTGTTTAAACAGTGTTGAACTCTACTTCAGTTAAGTCTCTTTCATTTGTGTATATTTAAAACAACTTCAATTAAAATGAAACAGAAAAAATGTTAAAAGCTTTTCTTACTGTGAAAGCAATCAAAATGTAAACAATGTGAAAGAGGCTTTCAATTAATTTAATCTAAACAAACAAAAAAATTAAGAATTCATCCTTGTTTCACTTTTTCCCCAGAAGATAGACTCATAATTAAACTTTTCACCTTTCCGAATCACTAACTCTGTATCCTGCAGAGTAGGCGGTTCTCTATCCAGACATTCTGACTTGGAATTATGCATAAAGCAGGAGTTCCTGAATGAAATTTATAGCTAAATTTAACCAGGCATATTTTAATAAGATTAGCATAGCTTTGTCTTTCAACACTAAGTACCTTACAATTAACTGAATTTAGACAGCATTTGAATCCTTAATTTCCATATTTATTGATGTTGCATATGGAAAGAAGTCTGAGTAAAAATTCCAGTGACTGCCCTAAAAAGATTTCAGGGAGGAAATCTCACCTACTCAGTGCTGACTTGTGGAAATAATCACCATGGCTTTTGCTGGGGGTTGGGGAGTGGGGCAAGAATTAAATATGAATGCCTAGATTTTACAACTATGGGTACTCTATATTGACGGACAGGAACTCAAAATGTGCGGATGAGAACATGACAACAGGTAGAGCTGTCTCTTCCAGAAACACCTATGAAAGAATACTTCAGAACCTATTGTCTTCATTACAATCAGATGACCAGAGAAAGACCAAGTGTAAACAAATCAGTGTATTTTGCTTTCAATGAATTCAAAATTGTCCAACAGTCTTTAAAAAGACATTTCCACAATGTAACCACAAAAACACAATTTTCAATAAACTATATAAATCAGTCATGAGAGGCAGGAAAGATGGCCCTTTTGCATCTTCAAATTTTCCATCTTGGAAAGCATACTTTTAAGAAATCATCCAGGTAAGAGTGAATATACAGAGGCATAACCCATCAAGAATTACTTTGAAAGGGAGAAAATCAATTTGGCAAATTGCTCAATTTCTCACTAGAAGCTGTGCACACAGCAGTTGGTCATTGAAGGGACCCACTCTGTTTACTGAAGATAATGAGTGAAAGATGAAGCTTCCTCAGGTATAAGAACAGTCTCTTATTAAGGGGCCACAACCAAGAGAATGTATAGGACTCTCTCTCCTTCCTCCCCAAAACTAATTAGCTGCAATGCTGCTTGTAAAAAAAAAAAAAAGAAAAAAATGAAAAGAAAAAAGAAAAAAAGGAGGATGGAAATAGAGGAGGAATTAAAGAGCTCCAAGTTATGACACACAAATAGCTGTATGTCAATAATACAGTATATAAAATAATGAAAGTAGTTAAGAGAAGAACATTAGAATCAATACTTCCTATGTATATAAGTCTATACTCTTAACATGACATTAGATAAAATGGGCTTCTAAATATGCAATATTGTTTAGTAAAATCAAGCAGATAAATCATCTTTGCTGAATGAAAATTTAGACCTCTTTAGAATAAACACCCTCTCAGAAACTAATTTGTCAGTATTAATTGAAACTTTTAGTGATAGAATTGACATAAACATAAACTGTGTTCATTTATTTGGACTAAAAATGTGGTTACAAGATAATCGTGTTCACTTTTAGGAAAACTGAGAACTCAAAGCTAAATATTTATAGAACTTTCACTGTAACATCCAAATATTTAACAATAAATGAATTTATTAATAAGGAAAGTTTTATGTGTATATTAATATTTCACTGACATATAGGAAACATTTTGACAAATCATACTTTTTTGACTTTACTTGTCCAGATGTTTTTTGTCAGACCAATTAGTTTGCTTTCAATTGCTGTCAATAATTAATAGTTATCTTATAATTAATTTGTGAAGTGCTTTAAATTTTCTGATTTTTAACTATTTTATCTAATGTACTTCATCGTTCACTAAATTTGAGGAAAATTTTAAATGTTAACAGCAAAATATTTTACACCTGCATCAGTTACAACATTATTTGTCCCAATAAGAACTCTCATACTTATAAAGAACACATGATGCTCTAAAAGTTATAATCGAAATAGAAACTCCACACATATCCTGAACCAAGAAGCTTTATGGAAATCATCTATATGCCACATATCATAATTCATAGATATGTCTGTATACAATTAGTACCATTAGTTCTGTGAGGTCAAACCAAAAAATCTAAGAAGCTAACATTTCTTCAGAGATTGGACAGCCCCTCCAAATGTAAAGCGATGGGCATAAGTGTAAATGAGCAGTGCACACTTGGTTTATCCTTGTAGCAAACTGGTCTTCTTTAGAGATCTAATGAATAATGTTTAATGTGGGTGTGTGTATATGTGATTGTGTTCTATAGTAAAGCCATACATATATACACATAAGAAAAACAGAGTAGTAGGGAAGAGCACAGAATTTTAAAACCTGCAAGTTGACAGAGGAGAAAAATTATATTTGAAAATTTCCCATCAAGATAATAAATTAATAATATAACAATATTAGGCACAGATCCAAAAAATCAATAAGAAAATAAATAAAAAATTATCATCACTAGTAGTCTGTGGTTTCTGAAATAGTTATAATTGTTCTGAGTTTTTATTCTTAGCTGTTGTTTGTTTCTCTTCTAATTGGTCAATAAAATGAAACATTACTTGCCCTGCTTTCTGTAAGTTATACCCACATGCCAAAGGGATAAATTTGATACTTTGCCTGGCATTACTCCTTACCCACAGAACCACAAAGTGGTGGTATAGACAGATAGAGAATAATGAAATGGTTAGTCAGTCCCTGTGGACAGTGGCCTAACTTTATATACTACACGGTGGAAATATCAGAAATTATAGAAGAATATCAGGAATGAACAGGAAACAGCAAAAATTTAATCTTTACTTGTGTCAGCCTCAAAATTACGATTCACTAGATTCTGAATGTTTCACAAAAGAGTAATTATCAACTAACTTCAGACTATGTTGAAATTATTTGGGGGAAAACAAATGATACCATAACATATTCCATGATATGTTTAGATAGGACTCCAAAACTACATAAACAGGAATTATGCTGGCTGGCACTTTGGACATCATAATGACTAGGCTGGATGCTGTATTTTAAAGAGATAAGTCCCAGAGAAGTTTACTCTTACTTGGATCCAGTTTACTAACCTTGAACTACTCCAACCAAGCAGCACATGTGATTGCAGGGAAATAAATAGAGAAGAAAGTCTCTGTACAAATGCAATACCATATCCACAGTTATTCAAACAATTAAGACTGAAGCCCAATGCATGAGAATCACGCTAAGTTCTTCCTTTCTCTAAGTTTAAATTTAAATTTTATTCATGTTTAATAAACAATAGGTGAATACATTAATTTGGTAAAGAATACAAATGATCCCCCAAAATGCAATGAAAGTTCCTATTGACCACCACTCAATCCTACTGTCTCCACAGAGGTGGCTGCTATTATCAACCTATAGTGTATACTTCTGAACAATTTATTATGTGTGTGCATGACATGATGTAGATGTACCTTCAGGAGTGTCAATTTGTGTGTATATCGAGAGGTATGAAATGTGTATGGTTGAACAACTGGCTTTTTTCATTTAAAAATATGTCTTTTAAGAATTGTGTACATGAATTTATTACATTCTCTTTAACTGCTTTATGGTATTCAATACACAGTTTTTTATCGTTTCTCAACTTAGGTAATTTAAGTAGTTTCCAATTTTCTTATACTGTAAAAAGAGACATTGAGAGCAACATCTTCGTACATGCCTAACATACACTATGCACTATATGCCACATATGAAAGTGTTCCTCTAGCATAGACACCAAGAAGAGTATGCAATTGACCCTTGAACAACACAAGTTTGAACTGTGTGAGTCCACCTGAATTCTTTTTCAATAAATATATTGGAAAAATTTTTGGAGATTTGTGGCAATTTGAAAAAACTCACAGAGGAACCACATAGCCAAAAATAAGAAAAAAATAAGAAAAAGTTAGTGATGTCATGAATGTTTAAAATATATGTAGATACTAGTCTATTTTATTAGTTACAATCATAAAATATACACAGAGCTATTATAAAAAGTTAAAATTTAGCAAAACTTATGCACATAAACACAGTTCATACATGGCATAATTTGCAGTAGAGAGAAATGTAAGCAAAAGTATGATACAGTATTAAGTCATAACCGTGTGAAATTAACTGTAATACATACTGTGCTACCAAAATAATTTCATAGCTAGCTCCTGTTGCTATTGCAGTTAGTTTGTGTAGCACGGATCCACCTAAACTGGTCTGTGATACTCATCATCTCTGCATAAGTAGTTTGTCTCTCCAATAAATTGAGTATCACAGTCAAAAGTGATCTCTCATCCTCAAATATATTTTATTGTGTTTAGTGCAATACCATAAACCTTGAATAACACTTTGGAACCCATACAAAGTGCCACTTGTGATGCCGTTAATGTTCTCAAGTAGCAGAAAAAAGTCATGACATTACCAGAAAAAGTTGAATTGCTTGATATGTACTGTAGATTGAGATCTGCTGCGGCAGTTGCTCACCATTTCAAGAAAAATGAATCCAGCATAAAGATCATTGTAAAAAAAGAAAAAGAAATTTATGAAGCCATCACTGCAGCTACAGCAGCAGACTCTAAAATCTTGTACTTATTGCGAAATACCTTTTTATTTCCTACTGAAAATGCAGCTTTAATGTGGGTACAGAATTGCTATAAGAAAGGCAACTCTAGAGACTGATATAATTCGAGAAAAAGACAAGTCATTATATGGAAAGTTAAAGCAAAAATAAGATGAAGGACCTAAAGCTGGAGGATTTAATGCTGGCAAAGGATGGTTTGATAATTTTAGAAGAGGTTTGGCTTAAAAAATGTCAAGATAATAGAAGCAGCAGGCACCATTAAGAAAATCATTGAAAGGAAAGGATATCTCACTGAAGTGGTTTTTAATGCAGACAAAAGCACCCTATTCTGGAAAAAATGTCACAAAGGGCATTCATTAATGAAGAAAAGTAAGCATGAAGATTTAAGGCAGGAGGGGTAGGTTAACTCTACTGTTTTGTGCAAATGCAGTTGGTTTTATGATCAGGACTTCCTTGTCTATAAAGCTGCAAACCCTTGAGCCATAAGGAAAAAAAAAAAATCAGCCACCAGCCTTTTGGTTATACAACAAGCAGGTCTAGACAACAAGAATATTTTCTCTGAATTGCTTCTATTGATGCTTTGGCTCTAAAGTCAAGAAGTACCCAATAAGGGACTGACTTTTAAAGTTCTTTGATATTGGACAGTCCGCCTGGTCACCCAGAACCCCATAAGTTCAATAGCAAAGGTGTCAAAGTGGTCTACCTGCTCCCAAACACAATGTCTCTAATTCAGCCTCTAGATAAGGGGGTCATACGGATCTTAAAGGCAAATTACACAGAGTACTCTATGAAAACAATTGTCAAAGTTATGGAAAAGAACCCCAACAGAGAGAATATCATGAACATCTAGAAGGATTACACCATTGAAGATGCCATTGTTGCTACAGAAAGAGCAGTGAAAGCCAAAAGCCTGAAACAATAAATTCCT
>NW_006443120.1:1221660-1224315 GCF_000325575.1 Pteropus alecto
TGTGTCCAGAGTGTGCATGATTTCACAGTATTTGTGACAGAGTCAATGGAGAAAGTCATGAAAGAGATTTTTGGATATGAAAATAAAGGTCATGGGTAGGGGGGTAAAGGCTTTCAAGATATAGATCTTGGAAAAATCCAAAAGCTAATAAATACTGCACCAGAGAAATTAACAGAAGATGACTTGATGGAGATGAGTGCTTCTGAACCAGTGCCAGACGATGAGGGAAAAAAGGTAGAAGAAGCAATGCCAGAAAACAAATTGACATTAAAACAATCTGACAGAAGGGTTCCAATTACTCAAGACTGCTTTTGACTTATTTTACGACACAGACCCTTCTATGATCAGGCATTGAATCTACAGCAAATGGTGGAAGAAGAATTGGTACAGTATAGAAACAATTTTAAAGAAATGAAGAAGCAAAAAAGACAGAAATTACAATGTATTTCTGTAAAGTTACACTGACTGTGCCTGCCTCTCCTGCCTCCCCTTCTACCTCCTCGACCTCTTCCACCTCTGCCACCCCTGAGACAGCAAGACCAACTCATCCTCTTCTTCCTTCTCCTCACTCAGCCTACTCAATGTGAAAATGACAAGAATGAAGACCTTTATGATGATCCACTTCTACTTAACAAATAGTAAATAATCATCATGCCATATAGTTAATAACTTATCTGCTGTGTGTGTCTTCATGTGAAAATCTAATACTGTACAGCAAGAACTGTATGAGACTTTACGTGTCTTCATCATCATCACCTAAGTATGCATCATGTAAAACATCATGTGCAAAGCTTGTATGAAAGCGAACACCATATCCTTACATAGGCATAAGGTGAGCGATACTTAATACAAAATCAACAATGTGTTTGTTTTCCTACTGTCTTATAATTTTGCTTTCTAAGAATTATATTACCATACAATATGCCTCTCTCTCATATAATTGTAGAAACTAGATATCAGCCTATTATCACAGGAAAGTAGATTTTTAATGTAATAATATTTCCAATATTATATTATGAACATGACTATAATAATGTATGCCATAAAAATTTTATAACAATTAATTCATTAGTGTACATGTTAGCCTACTGTGAAGTAACCACATTAATTACACTAAGCTACCATAAAGTAATCATACTGCTGCTTCTTCATTATTAAGGCTTGAATCGCAGTATTGATGAATACAAGATAGTACTATAAATGTGTTTTCTCTTCCTTATGATTTTCTTAATAATATTTTTTCTCTAGTTTATTTTATTGTAAGGATATCATATATAACACATATAACATGTAAAATTTGTGTTGATCAACTGTTTATGTTATCAGTAAGTCTTCCTTTTGGTCAACAGTAGGCCATTAGTAGGCAAGTTTGGGGGGAGTCAAAAAATTATATGTGGATTTTTTAACTGTGTCAGCAGCTGGTGTCCCAACCCCCACATTGTTCAATGGTCAAAATATATACCATAATATGTGTTTTATACTATGGTAGATTATAAAAATGGACAAAATGTTATCTCCATCTTTATATATACACTCTTTTTCAATATGACTTTCATCTCCTCCTATCATATGACTTGCTTTAGCCTGCAGGACATTAACAAACATAATACAAGCAGAAGTTTGAAAAGTGCACGTGGATTGAGCTTGCTTTCTCTTGCTGCTCTTTGGAAGCCCAAGATCACTGTATAAAGAAACCTAGGCTAGCCCATGGGTAGTAGAGGCAAGATGTTCCAGCTGAGTCCCACCCAGACCAATCAGCCAACAAACACTCAGACTAAGTGAATGAAGCCATCCTAGACCATCCAGCTTCAGCTGAGCTGGTCCAGACCAGAAAAACTACACAACCAACTCATAAAATATAAGAAATAATAAATGTTTGTTTTTTCTAAACCACTAAGTTTTGGAAAGGTCTTTTACACACCAAAATGTAACTGATTGAAAGAGATAGAATCGAATTGCCTCTGCCATTTTATACTCATACCAACCAGCTATGAGAGTTTTCATTTCCTTGACATCATGTAATAGAAAAATAATTAGATAATTTTCTTTTACATGAAAGAAAAAAATGCAACCAGCCAATAAGTATACAAAAATATATTATCTTCTTATTTCTACATAATGATTAACTACTCTGCCCTTCCCAGACCAAATATTCTAATCTAACATACCTGAAGCTACAAATCAGCAGCTTGGAGAAGTGCACTGATATCAGCTATGCTGAGTTGAGAGGTGACAACCCAGACCCTGTCATAGGAAGCAACTTTCTGATACCTTAGGAGATATGTATCTGCCATAGGGTGGCAGATCTGAGGGGAGACTTCCTGCCTGTAGGTTGTTCTATCTACTCTAGGCTTCTAATCTCAATCCCAGGCAGTCAGTTAACTATGGACTTTTAAAGCCACACAATGGAGCAGTTGTTTAAAGACCATATTTTGCAGAAAGCATTCTTCCATAGAACCAGAAGTTGAACTAAACACTTGAATTTCTATTTTTAATATATTCTTAACTATTTTAAATATTAAAATATACATTGTGAAAAGAAAGAAAAATACAGTATTCCCAGAGGATCCACAGAAAGGCAGACTGAGCAAATGCAAAACATTCCTGCCACAAAACACCTAGAAATGCAAGATAAAAATGCAGAGCTGAACTCAG
>NW_006443120.1:1224386-1225518 GCF_000325575.1 Pteropus alecto
AATGGAAGGCCCATTAATTCATGTGGAATTAAGCCAGAACCATGAACAGGTTTCTACCTCAGGGAAAGGGGAATGAGAAAAGTCCTGCCTACTAACCTGAACAGGAGACAACAATAATTAGCTTTTTTTTTTTAAACTGAGGGCATGAACACATTTAGAACCTGATTTACACTACATCCCTGGTACCAGAAACCACATAACCCTCCCCTGCACAAATTCTATATTCATTTAAGCTATTATTTAAGAGGTAGAGCATAATACAGACATTTTCAAACTAAAATGTGTAACTCAGGAAGGAAAGAGGTAATACGTTTTGAAGAAGTACATAAGGGAGTAAAGGTAAGAAAGGGCATGTTAGAGGTGTAGATAAATCTGAGTAAGTTTTGACCCTTAAAAATATCATAACAATAATAATGATGATGACAGAGTTGGATGGTTAAAAACAATTTGGAATTATAATACTAGAAAGCAATACCATATAAAATGAAGGAGTAAAGTCGAAGCAATCAATTTAGTGAATTATTATTAAAGAAGTGAATAGAGATATTGATTAATTTTATCACATCACATATAGACATTAAAAACTTCAAGTTTACAGAAAAGAATAAAAATAAAACATGCAACTTCCAGTGCAGTAAAGGAAACTAAAGAAAACTTGATACAATAGAAGGCAGAAAAAGAGGAGAAAATATTCAAGGAAAAAAAAAAGGTATGTCAAAGAGAAAGAAGAAAGTATAAAAATAACTCATAAGAAAGAAAGAAAGTATAAAAATAAATCATAAGAAAGAAAGAAAGAAAGAAAGAAAGAAAGAAAGAAAGAAAGAAAGAAAGAGAGAGAGAGAGAAAGAGAGAAAGAGAGAAAAGAGAGAAAAGAAAAAGAAAGAAAGTAAAAAATGTTTCATCAATTCTAAAGTGCACATGTGTCCACATTTTGACATCTCTGAAAGCAGGATATATATTTCGATTGATGGTGTTTTAAAATCACTGCTGGCCATGCAGCAATTGAAACATGGATGTCAATGATTATACATACAAGAATATGTATGCATAATCAAAAGTGCCAGCATCAAAACTTATAAATGGTGTCAGTCTCTAAGAAGAAAATGCTGAAAACAGTATTAGAGAGGTATTT
>NW_006443120.1:1225588-1241393 GCF_000325575.1 Pteropus alecto
CCAAAGCTTGATTCAAAAAGAGGTTTATTCTACATAATTGCAGTTTAAGAGCCAATTCTAAGGTTTTTAATTCTTTTGAGAAATGCTGCTGTTGATAACTTGGAGGATGATATGGGCCTAGAAAAGCATAAACAGTGGTGACTCTGAGTCAAAAGATAATCAAAAAGAGTTAAACTCTGTATGTGACAATTTTTAAAAATAACTTTATTAATTTATTTTATTTACATTTATGCCTAAGGTCAACATATGATCTTTAAAATATTTAAAATATTTTAATACATAATTAATTCTAAAATGGCTCTTTTAATATGTTCAAAATAAGCATTGTGTTGTTGTTTAAATACAATTCTTTCGTTTTTGTTTTTGGTTTTTTTGACTAAAAAGATTTTGTATCTTATAATCATTGGCAGCTAGGATTTGATGAAATATAGTATAATGGTAAGCGTAAAAAATATAAAGAAATCAAACCTCTCAAATAAATACAAAGACTTATAGATTGTATTTCGAAAATGTAGTTATATGTAGTTAACAGGAGACTCGCCTTAAACATATTGACACAGAACAATTGAAAGTAAAAGAATGAAGGGGTATCTGAAAAATACTAATAACAACAGCAAAGTCTCAAATATCCATATAACCATCAGCAAAACTGACTCGGTAGGGAGTGGATTAGGGATAAATGATGAAAAGAACAATTCACCAGAAAAAACATAACGTTTTTGAAACTTTATGCACCTAGCAACAGAGCCTCAAAACAAACAAACAAACGAAATGGGTTTTCTGGAAGGAACCTAGAAATTCACAATATTAGTAGAGGATTTTAACTTCATTTCTCAGTAGTCGATTAAATTATATTTTATAGAATTCTGAAGACAACACAAAAATTGTATTCATTTCAACCACACAATGGTCTCAAAAAAAAAAAAAAACTGCATCATACAAAACGTGTTCTCTGATCAAAATGTGATAAAAATTGGAATTAAAACAAACTTCTCAATGATTCTTGGTTCAAAAAAGAAATTATAATAAAAATGAGAAAGACTCAATGAAACCAAAAATAAATCCCTCGAAAAAACTAAAAAATGGACAAACTTCTGGCAAAGTTATTTAAATTTTAAATGATACAAATTAGGAATAATAGAGAAACAAAATTAGATACAACAGAGTTTTCATAGATCTCTTGACAAATTCGTCCTGAAATTCTTGGAGGGAAATGGAAATTCTTAGAGGGAAAGGAAAATCAAGGTGTCCTCATCTATAGAAACTAGGGCTTATAAAACCATAGTAATTAAAATATTGTTATTAGTGTGGAAATAGAAAATAGATCAATGTAGCTGTATGAAACCTAGTTTCAAACCAGGTACATATACAATACAGGTATATACCAGAGGTAACATTACAAATGAATAGAAAAAATGGACCATTCAATAACTATACCATCTTAACTGGTAATACATATGGAAAGAAATAAAATTAAATGTCTACAAATCACAAAAATAAATTCCTTTTGGATTAAAATTTAAATATGACAAGAAAAATCTTAAAAATTTTAGAAAAAAATATAGCATAAAAATCTTACAACATGTTAGGGAAGGATTTCTTTAAAAAGAAAAAACAAAAACAAAAAGGAGAAGACTGATAAATTTGAGCAGATTAAAAATTCTATGACTCTGTATCACTGATATAATAAACAAAACAAAAAGATAAGCCACAGAGTCAGTAAAAACATAAAGGATGAATAAAGGATGATTATCCAAGCATAAAGGATGAATATCCAAGATATTTTTAAGACTCCTTAAATCAAAACAAAAAAAGCGAGCATAAAGGATGAATATCCAAGATATTTTTGAGACTCCTTAAATCAAAACAAAAAAAGCAAGACAGCACAGGAGAAAAAAATAGACAAAGAATAAGATGTAACTTGTGGAAAAGGTAACTCGAATGGTCAAAAACAATATAAAAATTTGTTTAATCTCATTAGTACTCAAACATAGATTAAAACAATGAGTTTCCTTTGTAATCCATTCAGACTGCTAAAGTCTAACTTCTCAGGTGTTGGGAAGGCTGTGGGAAATAAAAATATTTTCTGTGGCATGTAAATTGGATCAACCACTTTGAAGAAAAAATTGGCAATATTTAGTCAATTTGAAAGTAAGCTCAGTCTGCACATCAGCAATTCAATTTCTACTTTAGAAATTGAGATACTTTCTGAAATTCAGAGTTTCAGTCAAGTAAGTAAATGCTGTACTGGCCCCCTCTCAAGACTGTATCAAAATTACAACTAACCTACAGAACAACTATCAATGAAAGTCACTTGAAGTCTAGCTAAACGAAAGTCCTATAATTAAGAATATACAGAAGAAGTCACCTCAAGACTGGTAGGTGGGGTGGAGACACTAACAGGCTAATCCCACACCCATGTGTGATGGTTGAGAATCGGGAAGGAATCTCAACTGGCAAGGTACCTCCTGAGGAGCAAAGGGCCCCAGCCCCATACCAGGCTCTCCAGCCCAAGATTCCAGTGCCAAGAACAGAAATCACTATAACTTCTGGATATAAAAACCAGTGGAGTTTGTGGCTGAGTGAGATAGTGTGCTGCTGGCATCCCAGGCATTCCTATTAAAGAGCACATGCAGAGACTTACTGATGGACTCACCTGCTCTGATCTCCAGTACTGAAGCAGCAGCTTCAAAGGCACCAGGGACATATGGGGAGGAACTGAATTGTCTGGCTTTAAGTCGAGGGCTGGAAGGGCAGATTTCCACCAGACAGAATGCTGGCAGAGGTCACTGTTCTTTTGTTGAGCCCTCTTCCTTCTTGGTGTACAGAGGAAGGTAGGCACCATATGTGAGTCTCCAATGACCTGGCTAACACAAGTTGTCCTACCCTGGTGATTCCCTGAGATCCTGCCCCACCCAATTGGCGGGCCCACCCAAGCCTCTTCCAATGGCTTTTCCATACAAACGTCCTGTCTTTGCTCATGCTGCAGCTTTACTAAAATCTCTTAAAGGTTTATAAAGCCCAAAAAAGTAGCCTTTGGCCTCAGCCCTGTACCTCTTGCTAGATAGCTCCAAGCCTGGCACTAGTGACAGCTGGCCTCAGTTTAGCCTCTTTCAGGCACTTCCAAGGCCAGCCCAAGTGGAAGATAGCTTCAGATCACTTGGTGGTCTTTTACTGGAGGCCCCAGGGCCAGCATGCCTTGTGAGAGCACCAAGCATCTGCTCCACAAACAACATAGCCAAAGAGCAGACTCATCAGGCAGCAGAACTCTACTAAAGCAAATCCTGCTCTGTAGGTTCAGCCCCTGCACAATAACCCCTTCACTGTAGTCATGGCCAGTCCTCACAATCAATCAGCTTGAGGGTCAATTCCACCCACTGACATGCAAACAGCAACCAAGGCTCAACTACAATAGGAGGGCACACATGACCCATGCCAGTGACACACACCTGAAGCACCTGGCTCAGGTGACCAGTGAGACTGCATGACTAGGTCTCACAGGACATCTACTATATAAGGCCTCTCTACTAAGTAAGATCAGGAGATATAGCAGCTCTACCTTACATAGAAACAAACACAAGGAGACAGTCAAAATGGGAAGACAAAAAAACATGTCCCAAATAAAAGAGCAGGACAAAGCTCCAGAAAAATAACTAAACAAAATGGAGACAAGCAGTCTATCAGATGCAGATTTCTAAACACTAGTTATAAGTATGCACAATGGTCTCAGTGAGTAATTTGACAAAGAGATAGGTAACATAAAAATGGAGATAGAAAACATAAAAAAGAACCACTCAGAAATGATGAATGCAATAACTGAAATGAAATATACTCTAGAAAAAATCAATAGTAGAGTAGATGATGCAGAAGATCAAATCAGTGATCTGGGAAAAAAGTAGCAGAAAGCACCCAATCAGAACAGCAACAACAAAAGAGAATACAAAAAGAGAGAGAGAGAGAATAGTTTAAGGGGAATCTGGGGACAACATCAAGTGTAACAACATATGCATCATAAAGATATCAGAAAAAGAAGAGGGAGAGCAAAGAATTTAAAACCTATTTGAAGAAATAATAACAGAAAACTTCTCTAACCTAGCGAAGATAATAGACAAGCAAGCCCAGAAAACAAGGTGAACCCAAAGAAGCCCACACCAAGACACATCATAATTAGAATTCCAAAGGTTAAAACAAAGGGAGAATCTGAAAAGTAGAAAGAGAAGATCTGTTAGTTACCTCATAAGACTGTCTGGTGATTTCTCAACAGAAACTTTGCAGGACAGAAGGAATTGGCACAAAATATTCAAAGTGATGAACAGCAAGGACCTACAACCAAGATTACTCTACCCAGTGAAGCTATTATTTAGAATCGAAGGACAGAGAAAGAGCTTCCCAGAAAATTAAAAAAACTAATGGACTTTATCAACACCAAATCAGTATTACAAAATGTTTAGAGAAACTGCTTTAAGAAGAAGAAAAAAAGATAAAAAATATGAATAATAAAATAGCAATAACTACGTATCTATCAACAATTACTTTGAATTTGGATTAAATGCTCCAATCAAAAGACACGGGGGTGGGTGGTGGCTAATGGAAAAGAAAACAAGACCTTTACATATGCTGAATACAAGAGGCTCACTTCAGGTGAAACGACCCATGCAGACTGAAAGTAAAGAGATGGAAAATGAGATTTCATGAAACTGGAAAAACAAACAAAAAACTAGGGTAGCAATACTAATACCAGACAAAATAGACTTTAAAACAAAGGCTATAACAAGAGACAATGAATGACTCCGTAATCCCACTTCTGGGTATTTATCTGAAGAGACCCAAAACATTGCTTTAAAGGGACTTATGCATCCATATGTTTATTACAGAAATATTTATGATAGCCAAGATACAGAGACAACCTGGGACTCCATTAGTGGATGAATGGATAAAGAAGAGGTGGTACATATACACAATGGAATATTACTCAGCCATAAAATAAAGAATAAACTCTTGCCATCTGCAACAATATGGATGGACCCAGAAGGTATTGTGTTGAGTGGAGTAAGACAGAGAAAGACAAATGTTACATGGAATCTAGAGGACAGGATAAACAAACAAACAATAGGAACAGATTTATAGATACAGACAGCATTTTGATGGTTGCAAGATTAAAGGGGTTGGGGGATGGATGAAAGGGGAAGGGGATTAAGAGGTGCAAATTGGTAGTTACAAAATAGTCATGCGGATGTAGAATACAACATGAGAAATACAGTCGATAGTGCTGTAATAACTACATATGGTGTCAGATTGGTACTGGATTTCTTGGGGTGATCACTTCATAAATTATATAAATGTGTAATCACTGTTATACACCTTAAATATAATATTTAAGTCAACTATAATAAAAAAATAAAAATATAAAAACTTTGTAAAAATTGAAGTAGTACAAACTGGCAGTTACAAAATAGTTATGGGAATGTAAAGTTCAGCATATGGAATATATTCAATAATATTGTAATAACTATATATGGTGTCTGATGGGTACAAAATATATTATATATATTTATACATATGCATATGTATATATGTGTATATACATATGCATATGTATATATATATATGTATGTGTGTGTGTGTGTGTGTGTGTGTGTGTGTGTGTTTATTATAAAGGAAAACATGCAAACCAAAGCATTGTGACAGGATTGTGGGGGAATAAGTAAAAACTATATTATTCTTTGGATTATAAAACAATTGAAAAATAAGATATGAGGCAGCTAGCTGATGGGGGATAAAATACAGCTTGTATAACAAACAAAGCTGATATTAGAAAATGTGGCTTTTATTTATGGGCTGCTTGCTAATACTAAAACCCAGCACAGAGTAGACTTACTCCAGGTCGCTGGCAGTTCTGGGGAGAGGCAGGTCTCTCTTTGCATCAACAGAGCTTGCCAGAGGGATAACAGAGAGAGAAGAGAAGGTGGGGCTGGGTAATGCATACTCAAGGCCTCCAAGATTACAGCCAAATAAGTAGGAGGAGGAGTGAGTGAGCAGGTAGGGAACAGCCAACACCCTATGCCAGTGTACATGTTTCACATAGAATGGAATATCATAATGGGGGAAAACACTCCCCAAAATTATATATCTAATTGAGAACTCTCAACACAGTTAATTGTACTACGAGATCTACATTTATGTGAAGCACTAAGAATAAAGCTGTTTTGGTCTTTCCTGTGGATATACCTAAAGTTCTTATGAGACGTTCTTTGTTTAGGAAAGGTACAGATCAGCACTGGTCTTTTTTTGAATTTAGGCGTGCATATGATACCACAATTATCCATAAGTGATATTTTCAAATTTTTATGTTTATCAAAATAGCTTCATTGGGATTTTTAATTAATTTTTTGTCTATTTCATCATTGGAACTTACATATTTTTATCTGTTTATATATTGCAGTTTAGTGCAAGATTTGCTTGGAAGAAAGGATTTCCATGTTTTAAAACATCGAGATACATAAAATATGTGGTACTGGAATGAGACCCATAAGTAAAACATGACTTTTAATATATATCTTGCAGATTTTCCATGAGGCTTAGACATTATAAATATAGAGAGATGGAGATAAAGATAGAGATGGATACAGTTATATAGCAGAATATTGGTTGCCTGGCCAATATCTATCTTTCCTTCCCTTCTTTCCTCCTTACAATTTTATTCAGATTTTCACCCTCTTACACATAGCCAGGTATTTTGGAGAAAAAGGAACTAATTTCCATCTCTAGAAGACAGGATGACCTGATTTATTTAAGCCAATTATGATAACCCCATTCCTTTTGCCAATGATTAGTTTAGGAATGGGGATTCAGCCCAATAGAGCCAATAAAGTCTTCCAGGAGACTTCTGGGAAAGAGAAAAGGAATGAAATAGCCCCAATATTGTTTGTTGTTTTATTATACTTCGTTTGGATGTTATCTCTGGGTATGAAGTCTAGAACTGCTGCAGCCATCTTTTGACCCTGAGGTCATCACTGCCAACACCCTAATTAAAGCAAGACATAGAAATAGAAATAAGCTAAATACTTGATATTTTTGAAAATCTGTTATCAACAAACCTGGCAGCTAACCCTACTTCTATACTTCTTGTTATGTGAGATAATAAATTTCACCTTGCATGAGCCAGTTTGAGGAGGGTTAACTGTTACTAGTTGCCAAGCATCTTAAATAATGATAATTTAAAAAAAGATCAAGCCCAGAGCCTCGCACACCAAAGCATGCTATAAATGATAGCTAACATTATTTTCCTACAACTGTTCCCATTCAGTTTCCTCTCAATACCTTCCAATATATTACCAATGTAATACAGATCAAACTCTTTCCATCCTTATTCCGGTCACTCCTATTCTTAAGTGAAGTGACTATTCTTTATTAGCACAGAATCCAAACTTCATTTTCTAAGTGCAGTTTTTATTACTCACTTGAAGGATTTAGGAACAAGGCTCATGCTCATCAGTCTGCAATTACGAATTATAGGTTAGAATTCATTCTGTTTACTCATACCCACATTTTTTACGCTAATCAAAAAAAAAAAAATTTCAATGATTACCTTCCAGCAGAAATCTTGGTATTGTATTACCATTAGGCAACCAAACTCCAATAGAATCCTAATAGAAAATAAATCCTTTCAGATTTTTTTACAGATAAAACATAAAGTGAATCTTTCTGTTCTACTTTTTTAAGACTGAAGGAAAGAACCAAAGATATCACAAAATAAAGAGATGATGTCATGGTGGATAGAGAAATAGACATATTTTTGGAAATAGGAGTCCAGAGACCACATGGATCCTGCTGGAAAATATAATGATTTAATAGTGAACAGCACGATAGACCAACAAGTTACAAAAAGAACTCTTCCTTTTAGCCCCTAAAGTAGCAGAACATGATAAAGCCAATATATCTGAAGAAAAGACTCTCCCTCAAAAGTGACAGTTGCTTACTGAAGCAAAAACTTGAAAATAGGGGCGGGAGGGGGGCAAATGTGAACTGTAAAAGCCACCAAGGTGAATCTTGTTCCTCTGGAGTGGGACAGAGGAATCTCTTGGTAGAAAACCCTGTTTTAACATGTTCAGCAATCACCTTCTATTAAAAGGTTTGTAGGCAAAATTTAGGAAGCAAGGAGCCTCTTGACTAGCACCTACATAGGAAAGGCAATTACCAAAATCAATATAGAAACAATATTCAGTCATTATGGCACAAATACTTTACTGAGAATTATGAGTGAAGTAAAGATAGGAATAATGTACAAAAAGTGAAAAAAGACCTAAATGCTAGAGGAAAGATAAAGAACAAGGAAACTCGAGTACTTTCATGGGGGACACTGGCTGCAGGGAGTTGGCCATATCCACAGACAGAAACACCACATGGTTACCCTGGACTCCACGTTCTCTGTAGGTTACTGGAGGGTGTTCCTTACTCAGCCTCACAAGGCTCTGGAAACCACACAGGTAAGAAGTAACTTTTCATCTTTGGCAGTCCTTAATAGTCATGCTTCCCAGCTGTTTAGCGTGGTGTTCCTCCAAGTAAATATCCTGCAAGGAGTGTGGTGAGACAGGGACGTGTACAAACACTACAAACCACCCAGCTTGTTTGGCCAGACAAGTTGCTCTACAACCTGGCTGATAGGCCGGAGAAGCAACTAAATTTCTGAAACTGAAACATACTATGCTCTTAGACATTGCTCTAGTGAAATAAATAACTGGAACCTTAACAGATTCCATCTGCATGCAATTAAGGGGAAAGGAGGAGGAGAGGAGAAAAGACTCGAGCTTTGCTGATGTAACACACAAAAAGCATAAGAATCTTCTTCAATGACTACTAGGCTAGACAGCATCTGACCTTGGACAGCAGGACTTCAACTCAAAGAGATGCTGGCCTCTGACTGTGTGTTCTAACAAGCCCTAAGTTTGTACACTCTGGGGTACTACACAAGGCTCTTCCTAGCTGGCAAAGCCACAATTTTTTAAAAGTAATCCCTCTTCGGCCAGGCCAAGGCTCAGTGATGTGGCCTGTTCCTCAATCTGCCCCATGAGAGGTAAGAGGAAGTCAGTTCCAGGAAAGCTTTCTCGCCTCTTAAAGAGAGACCTAGGGAGAAGAATGTTCTTCTTTCTGCCTCTGGTTATTGGTGGGTGAAGATGTGAGCCTCCATCTGTAGCCTTTGGAATCATGAGGGGAAGTAAACCAACATATTGAGGTTGACAGAGAAAAAAGATAGACAGAACCTGAACCTTTATAGTGTCATGGAATCACAGAATTCACCAACTTTGCAGCCATCCCACCTCCAGATTCTAGGTAATGTAAGACAATGTATCTTCTGGGCCACTTTAGGTGATCATCCTTTTACTGGAACCTGAAAACGTAGTAACAAATACTGAATTCTATAGATCCAAATTTAACCCTGTCAAAGGTGCAAATTGTATCAACTGATTGAATACAAATAAAAATGTTCGTTCAAGGAAATTTCTTGCTGTTCCATGAACGATATAACAAATGCAAAGGCAATTTCATCTTAGTGATTTTTAAATGCTTCGTCACATTCTTAGAACATTCATTTATCCTCAAATCAGCAAACTCCTGACCCATCTTCAAAAATCTCTGTGAAGGTCTTTCTCAGCTCTTTTAGGCACATATAGTTGTTCCCTAATATTATTTCTGTGTATCTTGTAAATATTTCTACTGAACAGCATTGTAGTTGTGAATCTGCCTTGATTTCTGTCCTACATGAATTCCCTATAAGAGATAATGTCTGTGATGGTTAATTTGTCATGTCAACTTGATAGGGTGCCCAGATATTTTGCTAACCGTTGTTTCTGGGTATATCTGAGGCTATTTCTGGGTGAGATTAACATTTGACTCAGTGGACTCAGTAAAGCATATTGCTCTCCCCAGTGTGAGTGGGCATCAACCAACCCACTGAGGGCATGAACAAAATTAAAGTCAAAGGAAGGGAGAATTTGCCCCCTCTCTACCTGTTTGAACTGAGATCTCAGTCTTCTGCCCTCAGACTGGGAATTACACCATCAGCTCCCCTGGTTCTCAGGCTGTCAGACTTTGACTCAACTATAACCCTGTCCTTTCTGAGTCTCCTGGTTGCAGATGGCAGATTGTGAGACTTCTCAGCATCTGCAATTGCATGAACTAATTCTTCATAATAAATCATATATTCCACTGGTTCTGTTTCTCTGGAAAACTCTGACCCATACATTGTCTTATTCATCTTTATAGCCCTAACTTTTAACATAGGACCTAGAACCTAGTTGGTATAGCAGTTTTAGAATACAGCCTCCAAAATGTTTACTATTCCTTTCATTTGGAAGAAGGTCCGTGTCCCTACCCTTGACTCTAAGCTGACTTTTACCGCTTCAACAGAGTAAAGCAGAAACAGCGCTGTGCAAATCTGTGGCTAAGTAAAAAAAAAAAAAAAGTCATACAGTTACAACCTGGTTCTCGAGATGCTCAGTCTTTAGAATACCCCACCATGTAAGGAGCCCAACTACTCTGAAGCTGCCATACTGGAAAGGACACATGGAGGTACTCCAGTGGACAGCCAGCATCAATTGGCTGCCATGTGAGTTGGCCAGCTTGATCATTGCCAAGCCTTCAGATAACTACAGTCCTTCAGACTACGGTAGAGATCCCAAACGAGATCTGCCTAGATGAACCCCTCCTAAATTCCTGACCCTCAAAATTGTGAGCAAAATAAAATGATTGTTTTAAGCCACCAAGTTTTATGGTCACTGTTATGCATCAACAGTAACCAGAACAATTGGTATCACATAAATATGTATTTAATTTATAAGTGAGATGCCAAAGAGATCTTCCTACCATTAAAAAAAAATTTAAGTGAAAGAACAGGATAACATCATTATGTGGTAATTTTTATGGTCATAGATAATTTCTTATCACTCTGTACATTAAGAGTGAATTCTTATGAATCTCAATTCATATATAAATGTCTAAACATTGTGGTCTGTGCCTTTTAGCTTTTAACTCATCTTAACCTAACTTACCTATGAGGGACTCTGATATTTATCATTCCATACTTTAAGCACACGGAAGTGAAGCTCAGATATTCTCTAGGTTGCTTGTCCACATTGGGAGCAAATAACCGAGCTGTAGTTTCCCCAGGGCTGCCTGATCCACCTCTGCACACAATCGTCTTTAGTAACTTTTACTTTACCTATAACCAGTAAAAAGAAATGTTCATATAGTTTGGTATATCACTCTATAATACTATGGTGATGACCTAATGTCATGGACAACAGGCTGGACTTGCCTGGGGTGAAATTGGACGTGGTGCCCAGAACAGATAAGGCACACCTAGAGTTCTACCTCTAATGACGACGATACTGTGGCCCTCCAAAAACAAACGTTCTTCCTCCTCTCTCAAAACCACAGATTCTCAATCAGAAGGATAGCTCTGGAGCACTGTGATTAGAGAAACCAAGCCAAGATAAAATGGACGAGAAGTCAATCTGTGAATTAGTTACAATGTATTTGGACAGCATATGCTTACACATGATGTAAAATCTGTGTGGGGAAAAAGAAATAACTGAGACATGGTCCTTGCTCTTAGGTCATTTTGATCCATGAAAGGAGAAAAAAAAAATACATAAAATCAAGAACAGCACAAAATAATACATAATAAGTGTAAAGTCCAGGGTTGTTTTAAGATTATTTTTTCTAAGTATAAAATTCATATCATTATTTTTAAAAAAGAAAATAAAAATTACACCTAATTAACCCAATGTAAACATAACTATAGGTAATATTGTGATTAATTTCTTATGGTCTTTTTTTTAATGCATGTATAATAATGTAATTGGGCTCATACCATATAGTTATATATCCTGCTTTATTTCACTTAATGGTATTTTCAAACTGAACGCTACTGGGCTGTGTTTTGAGAAAGCATACCAGGATTTTATATTAGTATTGTGATATTACTTCAATAAACTCAACACATATTGCACCAAATTTTTATTATTTTATAAATTATACTACAAATTATAGATATTATAAATTACAAGGTTAATCCTATACAAATACATTTGCTTCCAAGAGCTAGCAAGACTCATACCAGAAAAAGAAATCAAGTGCTGTCACCTTTGAAAAAAAAAAATTATACCTGTTTATCTGAATCTGGTCAAAGAGAAACAAAATAGAAATTCCACTGTCAATTCTACCACCTCCATGCCCTTTGCATCCTAATAATAATTATTTGTATTACTAATGTAAATTTTATTATTGTTTTGTATCATCATTTAAAATGAATTTTTTTTTTTTTTACCAGAAGTAAACTCTTGCCTACACCAAATTTTTTTGATATAAAGGTTCTTTCAGATCCATAAGGCCTTTAGAGATGGGATTCAAACAATACACTTATCCTACGTTATATTTAATTTTGTCAATATTTTAAAAGTTAAATGGTATAAGACTTAAAAGAAATCGAAATTTCCAGAATTGTGTTAATGTTTTTAATGAAGTGTCAAAAAGGAAAAGGAGGGGAAGGGCTTAACAAAAAGGAACGAAGGAGTTGTACTGTGCAATTTATACACATTTAAATAAAACAAGTAGTAAGCTGTTTGACATTTTTTTATACCAACTGTACAGAGAAATGTATGGTGTGAACTTCAAAAGGAAAAAAATTATTTTCTTGCATCTAGATCATATTTAATTCATAGCCCTGAACAAAGTACTCTGGAAGACAAAGCATGTTGGCTAAATGATATTGCTTGAAAGTTAATTCCAAATAGTAATGTGGGTGACTGTTGTTTGTCTACTCAACAGCCAGTCTCTCCTACTTAGTTTCCTTTTGAGCCTACCAGGCACCAGCCACCTACTGAAGTCAGATTCTTGCTTTCACAGCCTCCCTTGCAGCTAAGAGTGGTGTGACAGGTTCAGACCAGTATGACAAAAGAGGAAGTTAGTCAAAGGCCTTGGGGGAAGGAACAGCTACACAAGGGGAGGTCCTGCCACTCTTCCTGCTTAGTCGCTGTCCTGTCAAATATGATGATTTAGCCTCATGTAACCAAAGCACAAACCAAGAGCCTAGAAGCTGACCATTGGGCCTAACATCATTGAGTGACAGAATGAACTAGTGGTGGACCTTCCTGCTTCAAGATTTATTGATATGTGAGATTAATCAAGTGTCCTTCTTGGCTAAGCCAGTTTTACTCAGGAGGTCTTTATTGCACCTGAAAGTTCCCAAACTAGTGCATAATGCATTCTACGTCATAAGAGTTTCAGTATCTGGTTAATTTTCCACTATAAATGAAAGATAAAAAATCAATTAGTGATTTTTAGAACATTTTTAAAATTAAATAATGACAATATAGTTGCCATTTTCCAAAATAGCAGCTGCATGTAAAGAATCTGATTCTTAGCCATTGGCACATATTTGCCTCAGTTATCTCAATCCGTTCAAAATTTAGCTTTGTTATAACAGGCACAGCAATGGATACTTCTGACAGGATCCTTTTCCTAGTGATGAAGAAAGGGGAGGAGGAAGACCTTTACTAGAATTTAATACAGAAGAATATAAAAACAATCTCACCTATTTTAATTCTAACAGATTGAAGCAAGACCAATTAACCTCTGCCTTCCCTTCCAGCTATGGAATAGGTGACTCAAGACATAATCTTTTGAAAGACAGATTTTAAAACACCAAGAAACCCCAATATTACCTGATAGAGTTTTATATTCTCTAATAATATAGTATTTGATTGTTCCCCTGAAAGAAAAACTTTTAGGAGAAACAATTGTTGTTTTATAAAACACTTGAGAAATTTCATTAGTTTAGTTCTCTTTTTAACCTCTGGAACATATCATTTTATTGGTATATGTTAGACCCATTCTTGTATCGAGAGTTTTATATTGGATTTTTAAATTAAAATCCACTGAAATATAATTTCTCCAAAGTTTCTTAAATTCGAGAGATAATATGTCGATAATCTCCTAACTTGGTATCCAATATTTTGTAAAAGATATCCTCCTCTGAGTTAGATTCATGCCTTCAACTGTTTATATTATTAAGCTTGTGGGCTATTCAAGAACAAGACATCTGTTCAGAAATCCCTTTACAAAGTTTCTTACATTATTTATGTCACTACTAAGCTATTTCTCCTCCCTTAAAAAAACAGCTGCTTTACATACAAAAGGAAAAAAAAATCATTATTTAGCAGGCAATGTTGATTCTGGTTTGCTTTTAACTGACCTATCATTGCCTTTTATATACTAATTGGCTTCTTAAATCTCTTTGCTCTCAAAGATCATCAAGTAGTCATTTAATTTAATAGTAAATTTTAAATGCTATCTTCATATTCTCTCAATTAAAAGTAAATTTTTAATGATTTGTATGTAAATGTTTACATAAATCAGTTAGATCCCCTAGTTTATAACATGATTTTTAAAAGCTCTGAACTTTTGTCTGCCTATTTTCTCCTACAAGTTTAATATACTTACCAAAAATTTCCACATTCCGCATCATCAAAGCTTTCATCTTGTCTCAAAAAAAAAAGAAAAAAATTAAATGCCAATTAAAAGCCAAAATCAACTATTTTCAGCCTCGATTTTCAAATGTCAGTTTGTTTTTGCCTAATTCTAGTAAATTTATATAGTGTAATTCTAAACTTTGCTATTTGACATTTCCCTGCTGAAGAAAACCAGTAGAAATTTTTCACCTTCTGTGCTGCTTTTGGAAACCAGCCCCTTCCATCTGTGGTCCAGGAGACTCAGCACCTTGGCTGGGCCTTAAAAGGGCGATTTGCCTTCACAACTGTGTTGAGAACTTTAACTACAGGAAAGTCGTTATTCTGCTCTTCAATGTTCTGGAGAATAGCGCTCTGTTAACTGGATACCAACAAAAGGAATAGGTGACTTTCTACATTTAATAAACCATAAAAGGGAATTCCGAGTAGAAGTAGGAAAAGGAATCTATAGAAAGACCAAGTAAAGGTCAAGTCTTTGCATTTTTGAATAGAGAACAGTTTTCTGATGAATCAGGTAATATTTCTGAAGCCTTTGAATTTCTAATTCCTATGGAGTTTGGTTTTTCCTAAACAAAAGTGGGAAGTATTTTTCAGTATAAAGAGGTTCTAACTAGACTTCAGTTTTCGAAAAGAGAAAAAGTCAGTTAAAGTATAACTACAGCCTGGTTAATATGCCTAGAATTCTTGGGGAAAAAAAAAAAAAAAACAACTTGCCCCAAACCAGGGTAGATGGGGAAGGGTGGTCCTGCCTGTTTGTTTAGAATGTGGTGCAAAATGAGGCTGCTAAACTGGAGAAGACAGGAGGAAGACATAGATTCTATTATCTCAAGCAATACACAAATGTACTAGTTAGTTCTGTTCCACGAGTCTTTTTTTTTTTTAAAAGATGACCACCAACTACCACCATCACCACTTCCAAAAAAGTGAAATGGCCTCAGATGTACCTGCTTCGTCTGTTCCCACATCCTCAACAACTTTGGTTCTCCAGCCCTACTCATTCCTCATTCCTAATGTGAAACTACAAATAGCAAAATTCTTGACACAGAACGAGCAAAAAGAGAAGGGGGAGGGGGGAGAAGAGAGGAGAACCCACTTTGCCACCCTCCTGGCTAACTGAAATGCTTGTTCCTGAGATTACAGTAATTACAGCCCCAGCATGAGTTCCATACAAGCGATAAATGAAACAGCACATCAATTAAAAAATAAACACTCCATTCTAGGAGGAAGACAACCCCCTGGGTCGTCCTAACAAGCGTAAATGAACCTGCCAGGCCGTC
>NW_006443120.1:1241438-1243722 GCF_000325575.1 Pteropus alecto
TGGAGCTGGCGCGGGCAACGCTGGTTGGCTTCATCCCAAGAGGCTGCTAAAAGCAGCCTTGGTTCCGCTCGGCTCCTTGCAAGTTCATGAAGACGTGTCCGTGTGTCCACGCCAAGGCGCAGCACCGCCTCCCACCGTAGAGAAGACTCTGGCAAAAACACGTGAACTTTGGATAGACGTACGTATGTTCCAAAAGTACAAGGCGGATAGAGAATCCAGCCGCAGCTTCCAGTCTGTTCTTTTTATAAGTTTTTTTTTCCTTCTTTTTTTTTTCTTTCAAGGAGAAAGGGATTTATTTTTCTTAAGGAAGCACACGGTCCCGGATGCCTTATATATTTTCTCTCACCTAATTATCAGACCCGCTTCGAGATATGTACTATCACCCAGGTCACTCGGCGGAGGCGGGAGAACCTCGGGACAGCCGCTGTGCCCCGCATCCTTCACATGTCCACACCTCCTCCCGGAGTGTCCCCAGTCCAGCCCCATCATCTAGAATAAACTGCCTTCGTTCCAATCCTCCCACATATCAAAGCCTCAAAAGCCATCATTCTGAGGACCTCAAGAAGGGCACCATTCCTGGGTCTCCCGCAGCGCTTGGCCTCGGCTCACGGAACGGAACGGGCCCCTACCGCCGGCAGATCACCTACATTCGGGGAGAATCGTAAGCAGGTAGGTTTGAAACGGGCCTAGGAAAGCGCGTGCTGTTTAAATACCTCGACCCCAGTACAGATTCGGAAATGAAACCAAGTCCTAAGGCGCACTGAGCGCCGTCGAGACCGTTATGGCAAAAGCTCCTTCTTTGCGGTCAATCCCAAGGTTATCAAAACTCCAGCCGCAGAGAGCAAGCATGGCCGTGCGGACACTTGGACCGCCTTAAGGAACGCAGAGCCTTGGGAGCGCAGAGACTCCGCCCCGTTCCTGGCGATTGGCGCGCCTTGCCGAGGGCGGACACCAAGTCCGTGCCGTATAAATATTCATGAGCCGGCCGGGAGGCAAGCGGGGCCGCAGCTGTGAAGTTGGGTGAAGGGCGCAGCTCCCGCCAAGGAGGAAGTGGCCGTGGGCACGGGCCGCGCTGCTCAGGTGTCTGCTCCGCCTATCGGTCTGGATTTGGTTCTGCGTGTGTAGAGCGGAGGGGACCGCCTGCGAGACCTCGCTGATTGCTGGCTGGAGCGCGGCGCGTACTTTTACCCGACCCACGGACCAACGCCGGGGAGAGAGGGCAGCGGCCTCAAAGAGGCAGGTCCCCAGCTCTGGAAGCAGCAGCGCTGCTTTAGGAGCGAGCATGAGCTCCCAAGGGCCGAAAGGGGGCCGCAGGGGCTGACCCGGAGCGGGAGCGGCCTGGCCCAGCCATCTTGACTGCGCGCTGCGGCCCAAAAGGAAACTTGCTGCGCCGCCGCCCTCTGCGCTGGGCCAAGTCACCGGCGCCGCGCGGAGAAGTGGCCCGGCGCGCGGGAGAGAACGAGAGTAAGTGAAGGATGATGAGCCGGCTGCCAGCCACTCTGCTCTGCGAAGGCTGATCTCGGCAAGGCAGACTCTCGGGGACTGTGGCGCACTCCTGCAGCCACCTTCAGCTCCACGGAGCGGCAGGAGGGAGGTGCGGCGGACCGCGCCGTGTGGACGTGTCCCGAGGAGGGACTTGGTTATCGGCAGACCCTCTCCCAGGAGAAGCAAGAGAGACCAATAGGGCACCCGTTCTCCCCTTCTCCGGCTCCTTCGCCGGATTCCCTGGCGCCCCCTCGGCGCGTTGCCTGGAAAGCGAGGGCACGCAGCATGGAGTGGGGTTACCTGTTGGAAGTGACCTCGTTGCTGGCCGCCTTGGCGCTGCTGCAGCGCTCCAGCGGCGCTGCGGCCGCC
Organism: Pteropus alecto; assembly: GCF_000325575.1. NCBI lineage: Eukaryota > Metazoa > Chordata > Mammalia > Chiroptera > Pteropodidae > Pteropus > Pteropus alecto. The sequence goes on from NW_006443120.1 coordinate 1,243,293, forward strand.
TCGACCAAGGAGTTGGCATGCCAAGAGATCACCGTGCCACTGTGCAAGGGTATCGGCTACAACTACACCTATATGCCCAACCAGTTCAACCACGACACGCAGGACGAGGCGGGCCTGGAGGTGCACCAGTTCTGGCCGCTGGTGGAGATCCAGTGCTCGCCCGACCTCAAGTTCTTCCTGTGCAGCATGTACACTCCCATCTGCCTGGAGGACTACAAGAAGCCCCTGCCACCCTGCCGTTCAGTGTGCGAGCGCGCCAAGGCCGGATGTGCGCCCCTCATGCGCCAGTACGGCTTCGCCTGGCCGGACCGCATGCGCTGCGACCGGCTGCCGGAACAGGGCAACCCCGACACGCTATGCATGGACTACAACCGCACGGACCTCACCACGGCTGCGCCCAGCCAGCCGCGACGCCTGCCGCCGCCACCTC
>NW_006443120.1:1243796-1244138 GCF_000325575.1 Pteropus alecto
GGCGCGGCGCCTGCGAGCCTGGCTGCCAGTGCCGCGCGCCCATGGTGAGCGTGTCCAGCGAGCGACACCCGCTCTATAACCGCGTGAAGACCGGCCAGATCGCCAATTGTGCGCTGCCCTGCCACAACCCCTTCTTCAGCCAGGACGAGCGGGCCTTCACCGTCTTCTGGATCGGACTGTGGTCTGTGCTCTGCTTTGTGTCCACCTTCGCCACTGTGTCCACCTTCCTCATAGACATGGAGCGCTTCAAGTACCCAGAGCGGCCTATCATTTTTCTTTCAGCCTGCTACCTCTTCGTGTCAGTCGGCTACCTGGTACGCCTGGTGGCGGGCCACGAGAAGG
>NW_006443120.1:1244211-1244933 GCF_000325575.1 Pteropus alecto
GTGCGCTACGAGACCACGGGCCCCGCTCTGTGCACCGTGGTCTTCCTGCTTGTCTACTTCTTTGGCATGGCCAGCTCCATCTGGTGGGTGATTCTATCGCTCACGTGGTTCTTGGCGGCTGGCATGAAATGGGGCAACGAAGCCATTGCTGGCTACTCACAATATTTCCACCTGGCTGCGTGGCTCGTGCCCAGTGTCAAGTCCATCGCCGTGCTGGCGCTCAGCTCCGTGGATGGAGACCCGGTGGCAGGCATCTGCTACGTGGGCAACCAGAGTCTCGACAACCTGCGCGGCTTCGTGCTGGCGCCGCTGGTCATCTACCTCTTCATCGGCACCATGTTCCTGCTGGCTGGCTTCGTGTCGCTCTTTCGCATCCGCTCAGTCATCAAGCAGCAGGGAGGCCCCACCAAGACGCACAAGTTGGAGAAGCTCATGATCCGCCTGGGCCTCTTCACAGTGCTCTACACAGTGCCTGCCGCCGTCGTGGTCGCCTGCCTCTTCTACGAGCAGCACAACCGCCCGCGCTGGGAGGCCACGCACAACTGCCCTTGCCTGCGGGACCTGCAGCCGGACCAGGCGCGCCGGCCTGACTATGCAGTCTTCATGCTCAAGTACTTCATGTGCCTGGTCGTGGGCATCACCTCAGGCGTGTGGGTCTGGTCAGGCAAGACGCTCGAGTCGTGGAGGGCCCTGTGCACCCGCTGCTGCTGGGCCAGCAAGGG
>NW_006443120.1:1245077-1279654 GCF_000325575.1 Pteropus alecto
GGCTCACTCTACAGCGACGTCAGCACGGGTTTGACGTGGCGGTCTGGCACGGCCAGCTCTGTGTCTTACCCAAAGCAAATGCCATTGTCCCAGGTCTGAGCGAAGGGGAGGAGGCACCGGAAGGAATGGGGGGTGTGAGGAGGCCAAGTGCCTGCGAAGGGACAAAGACGGCTGAGGTTCCCACCCCTTCACCCTGTTGACTGCTATTAGCATGATAATGAACTCTTAATGGTATCCATTAGCTGGGACTTAAATGACTCTCTTAGAACAAAGTACCTGGCATTGACTGCTCCCAGACCCATCCCCCTTTCCTCCATTGATTTGCGAGGAGCTCCTCCCGCCAGGCGTTAATTTCTATTGGCAGAGGAGGGTGGACTCTCCTGTGTTTCCCAGAACCCAAGGTTTGGAGCCCTTGCTTGAAGCCAGACCTACAGATTTCACCTGAGAAACCTATTTTTCTCTTACGTAAACTCTTACTCCTTACATATCGTAGAGGAGGAATGGTCGCGACCTAACAGGATTGCACGGTTTGGGTATTCTTAATGACCAGGCAAATGCCTTAAATAAACAAACAAGAAATGTCTTAATTATACACCCCAAGTAAATACGGGTTTCTTACATTAGAGGATGTATTTATATAATTATTTGTTAAATTGTAAAAATTGTAAAATATGTACATATCTAAAGATATACGTAGTCTGTACATTTTTTTGTAAAAAGTTTAGAGGCCACGCCTGTAAGAACAAATATAACTATTCTATTTTGTCAATAAAATGACTTTTGATAAACGATTTAAACATTGCCCTCACCCCTTGCCTCAGAATTCTAAGCTGTTACCTTTAAAGTGCTTGCTAAGGACCTACTGGGAAAATGGGGATTTTCTGGTTTCTTACTCTTTGTACACTGACCTTAGGCATGGAGGAAATGACCTGTTAAACTCTAGTTCTTAAATTATTAGCAAAGTAAATATCATTGTTGAACTGAAATCAAAACTGAGTTTTTGCACCTTCCAAAAATATGGTGTTTTTAATAGTAGCTCTTTTTTGATCCATGGATAACAGTACTCACCTTAGTGTAAGTGGAACTTTTTGCAAGGAAGTAATTCCACTCAGGCCTTGTTATTTATCTTGTATACTATCACTAACAGCTTCAAAACTCCACATCTATTTCTTTCTCATAGAAAGCACCTGGGTTTCCGGTGACTGAATACACTGCTAAAGTGTAGAGATTAGTGTTTTAAACTATCGATCACACTTTACAGTATAAGTCACTTGACATTCTGATAGTGGAGCAGGCGTCTTCAATGGATTAAACTAACGGGTTAACATCTTAATAACCTTCCAGGCTTGTGTATATCAAATGTGCTTCTTTAACTAGAGAAAAAGCTATTGTTCCTCTGTCAAGACTAAGCTAATTTATTTGAGCAGAAGGCTGTTGAATTAGCAGAAGAATGCTTTGGCAATTGTTGAACTTTTTACCTGTCTGCCCAGTGGCCCAGCACATCATTCCTTTAAGAGGAGCTAAATGAATAGGGTTAATCTGTAGGGAACTTGGTCTTTTGAGTTTGAAAAACTTTGATCTTTTCTCCTCTCCAAATGTGCTGTATAGTCTGAAGTTTCTTTCCCTGCAGCCCGGCTCCTCTTGGCGCAGACCAATTGGCCACCGTGGAGCCTTAAAGTTCTTCCATTAAAGGGATGTGGGACTTTTACTCTAAAAAGGAGAGAGAGCGATGGAGAGGAAGACTTGTAACAGTTAGTGAAGACCAGAGGCACAAGTGCGCTCAGCCTTTTAAACAGCTTTTCCTGGCATTGTTAGCCAGCCTGCAGGCAGCTAGGCATGGGCTGAAGCATTATAAAAAAGCTCTGAATGCCCTACAGGTGGTCTGCGCACATAATCCCCAATTTAAAGCGTTTTCCTTTGCTGGACAATTGCATTACAAAACTCGCTTCTTTTTTGCTCCTAATTGAACCAATGAACTATTATAAACTACAAATTTTTCTTAAAAAAAAAAAAAAATGGTGCCTAAATTCTATTGACTAAATTCTGGTAAGTTTTCTGAACTGAAGCTTTTAAAGCACCGGAAGTAAAAGCTTCATCAGCAGTCGTTTTTTATTTTGTTTTGTTTTTATTTTTTATTTTTTTTAGATATTTCTATTCCTCATGCTTGTTATTTTCTGACAGATTAGCAATAATTTAAAAGTAATTGGTAAGGTTGTGTGTTCATACTGAAAAGATAGCCCCAGGTCCCTTATTAACCTGTCAATCAAGATAAGAAATGGGCAACTACCCTGCTAATAATGGAGACAGCAAACGATGGGGTGGGGGGACTTGTTTTCTGCAGCCAACTAAGATGTTTGTTCCCTTTACTCTTATAAATAAGTATATTTAGTGCTTTAATTTTTTTTTTTAATTAATAGGATGGAAACTACTTCCCTGGCCCATCTTTCTCATGTAAGAGGCTGTGAAGAAGAGTTTCTAGGTAAAACAGTTTGCAAATCCTTTCCAGAGTCATTCTTGTTATTAATTGGACTGTTGAAATTAAGTAATAACACCCACCTTAACTATCACGTTGATTGTTTTTAAAGTAAGAAGCACCATAAAATTTTCACCTCCCAGAAGTTTTTTTATTAAAGAATTATGGTTTTGTAACTTAGGTTTCAGAAAGTGCCCTGCATCTAACCTACATGGTGACTGTAGTACACCTAAACAAGCCATAGACTTTACACTTTCAGTTATGAAGTAGGATTCTTTACTACATATGTGGGATTCAGAGAGCTAAAAGTCACTAGTCAGCATATAGCTTTTCTAATGTAGCTTCGAAGCTTTTTTCCCCCTCTGTTAAGTTATTCAGTATATCCTTGTAAAATGCCAAACTTTTATAAAATGGCTATAAGTATACTTAATATAACCAAACTTAATAAACAGAAAACTCTATTGACATTCTGGGGACAGCTCTCAGTAAAAATATCTGCACCTATAATCACTAGAGACTGATTTTAGAGATATTAAAACACAAGTGCTGGTTCTTTGCCTTTAAAGCTAAACCTTGAATTTCAAAGTTGCCAATACTCAAATTATATCTATTAATAGAATTAAAAATTAATTTGGGGATGAGAAAAGGGAGGAAGCATATTTAACCATTTGCATTACATAAATGAATGGATCCCTTGCCAGAACACCCTCTCTGCTATATACATGTGTGTCCTTAATTACTATATGGAACAAGTGTGAGTTTTTGAAAATCTTGTCAAATATGGGGGATGAGAAGGGGGTGTGGTTACTGTGTACTAGAAGATGAATATAAAGTCTAATATGGTTAAAACCATTAGTAAAGCCAAAGCTTATTAAAATTACATGCAGGAAAAGTTATGCGAAACACGTTTTGTTTTGTTTTTTGTTTTTTTTTTTTTGCTTTATAATAAATGCAATTTAAAAGTACCATAAAAGTTAAGGGGGAAAGGTGTATAAGAAGTTTAAGGAATGAATTCACCATTACATTTTAACCAGTGTTCAGGCGTTGCAGGTTTCCGTAAATCCTTCAGAGTTTGGGGGCCGGAAACCAGATTATCTTGCCAAAAGAAAAAAATCACACAAAGAGACAAAAGCAGTTGCAGAGCACAAGATGCAATTTAAAGTATAGGAGCAAACATTCCGTTGAAACTCTTCAAACAAATCACGAGTGTAGCGATCCGCTTTCCGCACTTGGTGCTTTACTGCCACCCTGTGGTATCACAAGGTTTCATAACCGCGGAACGGACAGTTTCTTTCATTCAATTCATTTAAAAATACTGAGCCCCACAGTGCTGATCTTGTCCCACATACAGACAACATCCAAAGGGCCTGCAAACATTGGTATTCATAATTTTGAATTCTTTGATTCTTTCAAGAAGAGAATCCCCAAACTTCATCAGTTTGAGGTCCCACCAGACCTTAACTGAATTAAATCTTGGATGTAAGCATTATGCTAAAAATATAATTAGGCTGTACTGAAATTCAAAGGTCTATATTTAAAAATATATATATATTCTGAGTTACTTTTATTTAAAGAATAGGCTGCTTACCAAAGATCCACCACACCTTTGAATGAGGAAAGAATGAATCATGGGTCTGAGGGGGCATGTAGTTGCTTGCTTATTATTACTTTACAATTTCTCACATAGAAGTCCATCTGCTGAGTCCAAAAGGCACTCACAAGTGCTACATGTGAATGCTTTTGGGTCGGTGGGATGCAGGCTGTTCCTCAATTGTCTAGCCAGGTGTTTGTGGAAACACACTGAGGAAGAGAAACTGCTTTGAATTGAGGTCAGCCAAAGGGAAGAGAGGGGAAGCATCTGCTGTGGAATTCTTGAGCCCTGTGAGAGGAAGATTTCCATAGCACAGCAGCGTAGGAAGACAAAGCCTTTAACCAGTGTGTGTGGAAAAGAGGCAGCCTCATGGAGGCCACGGATGAAGACTTCTTGCTCCTGAGGTCAGATGGCTGGTGGAGATGGGAGGAAAGGAGGAAGCACTGGTCAAGGGGATGCAGACTAAAGATCTTAGAAGTCACCTACCACAGTCATGGAATTTTAAAGACAGAGATCCCAGGGGGCATCGAGAATCTTGTTACTCCATAGACAAGTAGCAGAGGCAAGACCTAGGAGTATGATAGAAATGTAGGTTCTCAGGTCTTGCTCACTGTATTAGAAGTTGTATTTTAACGAGATCGCCAAGTGTTTGGCACACGCAGGTTAGCCCTACACTGAAGGCCAAAGAGGACTGGATTTGCCAAAGGTCATATGGTCAGGGGCAGGGCAGGGCGGGGCTTGGAAACCACTAATCCTACTTGTAACTCGTACTTCTGCCTTTCCCAGCTTCCTTGCTGTCTGTGTAAATCCCTTCAGCCACCACTATGTGCATTTGTCCCTGAATCTCAACTGACCAGGGCTGTGTCTACCTAGTTCCAGAATCACACCAGAATACAGATTTCCCCATAGTTGGTGGTGACCTACACAGGAACATTCGAACACACAGTCTCAGAAGCTGCCAGCATAACTCTGGAAAGCTTTACCTCTCAGGCCTGTGGCTGTCTTGGGCCAGTTTCCTTACTCTATGCTGCCTGCACTTGCAGAAATATAGTCTCTGGCATAGCCAACATTTTTTTAGTTGATTCAAAAGGCCCAGGGATTCAGAGTCTGTCTAGTAGCTTAGTGAGGAACTACAGCGACCTGGAGGAATGAGAGGACTCTGTTGCTGATAGCTGGATTTTGTACTGGGGAGAGGGGCTAGAAGTGGAAACATCTGGCCACGGCTAGGGAGGAAGATGGACAGCAGAGCTACTGGGCAATGAAGCCAGGGTAGGGCAGGGAGCAGAACACAGCATGCAGTACCTACAGAATCCAAGGGGAGCATCACAGAAATCTTTAGAATGAGAGAACAGACCCAAAAGGACATTAGCTTCACTGATTTACACCATAGGTCTTAGGAAATGACCTGAGGAAATGGGTGGTACCTGAAAAGGGGAAATGGTGGCCAGAGAAAGATGGAAGTAAATGAGAACTACCCCGGGAAAGAGCAAAATTAAGATAAATTTTAACTGAATGACCAAGTTTTAATGGCTTTCCAAGCTTTGGGTAGAACCATTATTCACAGAGTACTTATTTATAGCACCTTAAACACTCAGGTGAACCATACACTAGTTTAAATTAGAAAAACAATAGTCAGTGTCTATCCCCTCACTAATCATTTCTAATTAACTAACATCCTGGCAGTAGTTCTCACTCCTGCCTATGCATAAGTACTTGAGGTGATTCTTAAAAATACCAATGCCCTGGCAGCACCCCAGACCAATTGACAGAATTTCTGGGGATGGAGTCTGAGGATTCAAAGTTTTCTAAAACTACTGCATGTGATGATTCTCATGTGTAGCCAAAACTGAAAACCAGTGCATGTAATTGAAGGTGGTGTTATGATCTAAAATAAAACAATAATACAAATAAAAATTAATTAAGCAAACTAGCTATTGTCATCCAACTTGACTGATTTAAATGAAAGTGATATATTTTTTTCTTTTTGTCACCTTAAGTAAATATTTGGGAGAGGACAGGAGTGCCCTCATCTGGTCCAAATGGAAAAATTCATGCTTTGTTATTTTGAAATGAAGATCTCACTACACAGAGCAGTTTTGGATAACTCTGCTTTTTCTTTCACTTGCAAAGAAATAACAAAGAACTGGGTACACAGGGTACTATTCTATTAAACTAGAAAGTAGATCCAACCTATGAACCTAAGACAAACCAATAATGTTGATGTATTAAATAGTAAAGATATTAAAAATGTTCTCTTTTTGTTTAGTAAATGTTTATTTACTGAAACCAACTCAGCTTGAAATGAAAGCTCATCCTGTAGTGACTTGCTATGGGCATGACTTTCCAAGACCAGGTGGTCTGTTCTATTGTCCAGGAAGCAGATCTGCTGGGATCCTGAATATATGTCAGTATGTATATCTTTCAAAGAAACTTGATACTATCTTACCTAATGCTAGAACTTGCTCAAGTTTTAGAATACATTTAGGATTTATTCAATACAGAAATCTACTCTTTGTTTGAGTACTCTGAAAGAAGACCCAGAAAGTGAGATGCACTTCCACTAGTAAACTCTGAGGTTTTCCTGAGTCTACGTAACAAGTTCAATTTTAGATCTTAACTGGTACACCTTACTGTAATTCTGTAAGAAAAAGTCTAAGCAGAAGGTCAAACCCATGAAAGGGATACAAGCTTTGCTTAATACCATTAAAGAGTACTTCTTGACTATATTTAATGGGAACCAAAAAGAAGCTAATAATTAAATTTAATCATTCCAGAAAATACCTTATAATGAACACCATTTTTACCTGATTAACTCAGAGAACTTCAGTAAGCTGCAGAAAGCCAGTAAAACTGAGACGTTAAGAACAATGACTCTGGACCCCAGGGCCTGACTCCCTGGCATAAGATCACTCATATATGATCTTTGGCAAATGACTCAGCCTGTCTTCCTCAGTTTCCTCCTCCATAAAATGGAAACAAGAATAGTGCCTACTTCATAGGAGTTGTTGCAAGGTTTAAATTCTAATACGGATAAAATGCGTTGAATGGCACCTGCCTGGGAGCAGTAAGAGTCAGCTACTATCATTAAAGAACTTGTTTTATTGTAGAGATGTTTCCACGTGCATTTTTTCTTTTGTTTATTTTTCATTGTGATAAAAAACATATAACATAAACTTTACCATGTTAACCAGTTTTTAAATGTGCATTTTTGTAGTGTTAAGTATATTCGCATTGTTGTGAAACAGATTTCCATAACTTTTTCATCTTGCAAAACTGAAATTCTGCAGACTAAACAACTCCCATTTTCCCCTCCTCCTAGTTCCTGGTAACCACCATTCTTTCTGTTTCTATAAATTTGACTACTCTAGGTACCTCATATAAGTGGAATCATCCAGTATTTGTCTTTTTATGACTGGTTTATTTTATTTAAGATAATGTCCTCAATGTTCATCCATGTCGTAAGCATGTAACAAAATTTCCTCCTTTTTGAAGGTTGAATAATACTCTAGTAGATATATATACCACATTTTATTTATTCATTTATCTACCAAAGAAGTGGGTTTCTTCCACCTCTTAGCTACGGTGAATAATGTTGTTATGAACATGGTGTGTAAACAGGGTCTTGTTGAGACTCTGTTTTCAATTACTTTTAATATATATCCAGAAATGGGATTGTTGGTAGTTCTATTTTTAATTTTTTAAAGAATTTCCATAGTTTTATATAGCGGTTGCACCATTTACAATTTCACCAAAATTGCACAAAACTTTCTGATTTCTCTACATTCTCGCCATCATTTTTATTTTCTGGATTTTTTTTTCGGTTTTTTTTTTTTTTTTTTTTTGTAGTAGCCATCCTAATGGGTATGTAATATCTATCTCATTGTGATTTTAATTTGCATTTCTCTGATGATTACTGATGTCAAGCATCTTTTCATATGCTTGTTGACCACCATTTACACATCATCTTTGGGGAAATTTCTACTCAAGTCATTTGCCTATATATATCTATATCTATATATATTATATATAGATATATGTATATGTATTTTTTTTTTAAGCCTATAGCACCCAGTATTCCCAGGTGATCTCCCATCCAAGTACTAACCAGGCCCAACCCTGCTTAGTTTCTGAGGTTAGGCAGGTTCAGGGTGGTATGACAATAGACACTTTGCCCATTTTTTTAATCAAGTTATTTGATTTTTTATTGTTGAGTTGTAGGAGTTCTTTATATATTCTTGCTGTTAACCTTTTATCAGATAAGATTTGCAAATATTTTCTCCCATTTCATAGGGTTCCTTTACATTCTTATTGATCGTATCTTGTGATGTACAAAAGTACATCTTAATAATGATTTAGTCCCACTTGTTATATTTGTTTTTGTTGTCTGTGCTTTTGGTGTCATATCTAAAAATCATTGCCAAACTAATTTCATGAAGCTTTTTGCCTATGCTTTCTTCACCATGTACACTTTGAAAGAAAAATGGGAAGCTGACAGTGGCAGTAAATAAAACAAACAGGTCATTTTCAAAAGGCATAAATAGCAGAGCCCTTGCATGCTAGTGGATTTGGGAAGTTGAAGAGTTTGCTGGCCCTTCCTAATAATACTCCTTACTTCATATGACACACCTGCCTATATAAAGTTCAATATTTTTTTCTGCCCAGATTGGACAAAGCCTAATGTTTCACTGTAAACATGGCTCTCTGTAGGATCATAAGTCCCAAGGCAGAGATGGGTTTGGAGGTTGACTGTATTCCCACCCCAGGGACAGAGCATTATACCACCTCTAAAGCAAATTTCAGAGAGGCCATATTATCTTATTTCCTGGCTAATAAATACCAATTTATGCAAATAATTTATTTTCTCTTAGAAACCAAAAATATTATCTTAAAATCTGTCTACTCTTAAGAAGCATAAAATATTTATTTAAACCATAAGGTTGCACAGACTTTATTCAGTCAGTTAGTAAAAATTCTATTTTCAGAAGCATTATTCTTAAAATAAAAGTCAGTATTAAAAAGGGATTGTTAGAACCAAACAAAAGGTATTGTTTTATAGATTAATGTTATTTCAGTTCTAGAAGGAAACTATGAGCACATCTAGGTGTGTGTTTTTGATCTTGATTGTACAGTAGAATCTGTTTATAAAGTGCAGATGCCTGGACCACCCCTTCCCCTCAGAAGTTCTGATTTGGTAGGGCTGAGAATTGTTCCCCTTATCCAACCCCACATTTTGTACTTGAAAATGTAGGCATAAAGCCAGAGACTTGCACCACCTTCCCTGAGCACTTTCTATTTCAGCCCCACTCAGCCTCTCACTGTTTCACATACACCATGCCTTGAATATGTTGGCCCTGCATAGAAGACCCTGCTCTACTAGCAAATCCCTTGACAGGGGTCTTTTTTTAAGCAATGCCCATCAACAAATGATTGGATAGAGAAGTTATATACATAATGGTCTATTACTGAGCCATTGAAAGAAATGAAATCCTACCATTTGCAATGACATGGATGGACCTGGAGGTTTTTATGCTAAGTGAAATAAGTCAGACAGAGAAAGATAAATACCATATGATTTCACTTATATGTGGAATCTACGGAACAAAAAGAAGAAACTAATCAGAAACATAATACATGAATATAGCGGACAATCTGGTGACGGACAGAGGGGAGGCAGGTTGGGGGACTGGGAGAAAGGGGTGAAAGGTTAGAGAAGTAGAAAGTAGTAGTTGATAGATGGTAATGGGATGGGGAGCACGGCATAGGAAATGCAGTCAGCATTAATGTATTGGCTAGGTGGAGAGTCAGAGGAGGTAAAGAGCAATTAAGGGGATTGATTTATAAACTATATAAATGTCTAATCAATGTAGCGTATACTTGAAACTAATAAAATAAAATTAAAAAAAAAAAAAGATCCTGCCAAAATTTTAACTCCTGACTTGGTAGGGCTGAGAATTGTTCCCCTACCCTGACTCCTCACACTGAGTTTTTGCTCCTCTCTCAGGTTTACAGCAGAACCTTCTCAATTCATCCTTCTCAATTATTACACTGGCCACATCATATCATCATTTGTTCATGTCTATCTCTCTCTTACTGGACTGTGAACTATTTGAGAATCAAGATACTGTCTTATTCACCTTTATATCAAGCACACAATTGGCCTTCAAAATTATGATGCTGTACAGGACCTAAAACACTGTGATAGTACCTACAGGAAGATGCAAAGTAACATAAGACATGCTCCTGTTTCCTAGGAGCTGAAGGACTAGTGGGGTGACACAGGACCTGGTTTAGCATCAAAAGGGATTCATAGATCCAGAATTCTCTCTCAATTCTGTGACTCTTCTAAGTGACAGTTCTTAAGTGGTACATGGACAACTGGTTTATTCTAGTAACAGAAAAATATCTGGTAATGCAACACCAACTTCTTTGAGAACTATAAGGCAGAAAAGGCAAAATCCATGAGAGTTTTACTATCAATAATTATTTTAGGAACTTTCAATGATGGTAGCATGAAAGAAGACTTTCCTACTCAAGCTAGGCTTTGCTTATAATAATAGGTAACTGGGTGTATTAGTTTCTTATTGCTACTGTAATGAATTACCACAACTTAGTGTCTTAAAATAACACATTTTTTTTTTTTATCTTATAGTTCTGGAGGCCAAAGGTCCAAAATGGGTCTTACTGGGCTAAAATCAAGATGTCAGCAGAGCTACATTCTTTCTGGAAGCGCTAAGGAAGAATCTGTTTCCTCGCCTTTTCCAGCTTCTAGAGGCATCCACATTTTCAACCTCTGTTTCTAATATTGCATCTTTTTCTGTGACTCATCTGCCTCCCTCTTTACTTAAAAGGACCCTCATGATTATATCAAGCCATCCCAGATAATCCAGGATAAGAGATAATCCCATCTCAAGATCCTTAACTTAGTATATATGTAAGGTAACATATTCACAAATTCCAGGGGTGAGGACATAGATACCTTGGGGACATGGTCATTATTCTGCCTATCACACTGGGATTAGAAGTACAATATGTATCTGTAGACATTTTGCTTGTGGAAATGAACATATAAGTGCATCCTCAGTATAAATATCCTTCTAGAACCCAGTTGTTTGCATTTTATTTGAATATGCATTAGAATGTTGGTACAAAAAGAAGAGGTTTATCTCTTAGACATCATCTAGTCACCAGTGATTATTTTCATCCATTTATTCATTCATTTAACCATTCATCCACTTATTAACTGATCCATACATTATTTATCCATTTATGCTCCTTAATTTCTGTATCAATCAAAATAACTTAAGTTCTGCTACAATAACAAACAACTCCAAAATTTTAGTGGCTTAACATAACAAAAAAATAATTTATCACTCATACATATCCAGCATGTGTCAGCAAAAGGATTCTATTTACCTTAGGTACTCAGAGATCCAGGGTGGCAAAAGCTTTACCTTGATCTGTGCTTTCATGATCCCTGCATTGTTTCAGAAGGAATGTATCAACTGATTCTTAAAGTTTCTATCTGGAAAATGATATGTTCTATATCCACATATATCATTGGCCAAAGCAAGTCAGGTGGCCACATGGCACCCTAAAGGGTACAGGGAAATAATCTTACTATGTGCTCAGAAAAAGAAAACTGGAAATGTTATTGAATGGCATTAATAACTCCCAGAATTCCCCACTAATTTATTCACATGTCTTCTCTCTACATCATAGTTAAATTTGCCTTCACCCTGAAAATAGTGAAGTAAAATACAATATAAACTAGACTAAGATCAGAATTTCTATGTTCTTGCCCTACTTTCATTTGCCTGTAATCTCATTAATTTTTCTGGACTTGATTTTCATCATCCATGAAATGAGGATAATAATTATTGCTCTGCCCTTCTCACTCAGTTCTTCTGAGAAACAAATGACATGACAGAGAGAAAAACAATATATTTTAAATCTCTATTTACCAAAAAAAAGAAAATTAAAGATGTTGTATTCCTCAGTGAGATGTTTGTGACTTCCAAAGTATTTATAATAGTTAAGTATTGCTGCTTTAACCCTTCGTTAATTCAAAACAATGTTTTCTCAAAAGAGAAAATTTCTATTATCTTAAATTTTTTTTAACTATGCCATTCTAAAATTCCATTCATTCAACATATATTTGTTAAGCACTTACTGTGCACAGAGAATTACATTTACTGTATCCATTAACTACCATGATATGAGAAGAGATTCAGAACACCATATTTAGCTGTAAACACTTTCTTCATGTGAAACTAACTGGTCCATAGAGAAAATGAACTTAAAGTAAAGCTAAAGCAGTGAATAGAAGAAAGAAAAAACAGAGAAGAAACTTTATGAGAAGACAAGTACAGATGAAGCAAAAAAAATTAAGTCAGAGTTGCAACAAAAGTCACATTCGCGATATTACGTCCATATACAGTTTTCATATTTTAGACTTGAAATTCTATATGCTGGAAAAATTACACTTTGTGATTTTTATGCTGGAAAGTTGGATTTCATACAAAGGAAATGACTAAGTCTAAAATACTCTAAGTTTAAAATGACTCATATACTCTTAAGATTAACAGAACCTAACACTGTATTATGATTTGTATATTTGCACTTCAAAATTCTCAAAGGATTTAGTACTCTGGGACCAAAAATCAAATGTTTCCAAATCACACCAAATCTTTTAAATCCAAGTTTAGTCTAATTAAAAGATGAATGTGGTGAATTTAATGACTTTCCAACACAATTATATTTTGCCAACTCAAGAAGGATTAGTGCAATACTAACACGGATGTTTCCAAGTTCAATAAAGTAAGGGTGTGCTCACTTAAAAATAAAAAGCCTTTCAAAACGAAAAGCAAAAACAAGCATTTGTTTGAGATCAATAAGAATAGAAATTTGGGAATCCTTAATTCAGATGGTATTTATGAGAGAGGGAAGGGGAAAAATTACATCAATAAAAGGAAAGCATTTCTATTGGTACAGATAACATCACATAGTGATGTTAATGTTAAAGAATGTTTTTAATTTTCAGGCCAGTTGTGATAATTGCCTTCTTATCTTTGAAAATGGTTCTTTGGGAAACAAGGTTGCTTAGGCCCAGTCCAAGGTTATTTTGTCCTGTTTTAACATTCCAAGATTTGAGACATAATATGTATAGTACAGTTCTTCTGGCCTGGCAGCTCTAATTCCATTTGAAGTTACCTCTATTTTTTTTTTTTTTTTTTTTGATAGATGAGTCTAAAGTAGGTTAATAACTCTTCTTTAGACCTCTAAAGTTATGGATTTAGTTTTACTGTAAGCTCTTCATTAACTTGTATGGGAAGTGTCAAGTTAACAACATAAGGTGTTAAGTCCATTTGGATTAACAATAGTGTTATTTCCCTAGCATAATCAAGACGTTACTGAAACAACTTGGATGCCATTCTACCTCCTATTTTAAGTAACTCTTCAGACCTATATTTTGCCTCTAAAATCTCCAATAATATCCTCCACTGGACCAGGGCCTATCTAGAACCAACTTGCTGGGCTTGGGGCAAGAACCATTTTGAGCAATAGGTGAAATATAACTTTGAGATCCCTCAAGACCTCTTTCTTTGATAACTTCCATATTTCCTTCTCAAGTACCAAGTTCTATCCTGAATCCTTTTACTTATAATGAAATTAATTATTTGTCTCTTTGCTAACCAAACTCATCAAGACTCCAAGGAAAGGAATACAGAACAGAGTACATGCCTTGTCTGTACCAGAATTTCTGTGAGGTATAAAAAAATATAACATAGAAAGTATGCTTTATGACCCAGCAGTTCCTAATGAGTAACAATTTATCAGAAAGCATTGGTGTTAGAAATACACCCAGGGTTATTGGCAAGGTCCTCGGCTGAGTTTTCCAACAGCCCATTCATCCTACCACAAAAAAAAAAGGCTGCATGTCCTCCTTTATCTTAGACTGAGTCAAACTTAAAAGAGTCTTTGTTAGACCTATGCTGGCCCCATTTAGAGATGGTGTTACTAACATATCAGTTAGTCATATTCACCAAAGTATAATTGACTGATACGGAGAGCAGCTTATCCCAAAGCATTTAGATTGTAAAGGGTATGCAGGTTTGAATATTTAAATCAGGAGCTGAATTTTTGATGGATAAGTTCAAAAATCAGCCATAGGTGGGCCCCACCCAATTTAAAAAAAAATTCCAAGAGTTATAGAAATACTACTTCACACCTCTGTTTTAAAGACTTGTTGAATTTTGTTTTACATCATTTTTGCTATTTAAGTTGTGTAAAAACATATGGTTGAAGTGATTTAACACCCAGAGCAGACTGATTCTGGGTATCTGATAAAGTATCAGGTGCAAACAGACATCTACATGTCTGATCAGAGAGACACCTAGATGAGTTAATTAAGCAGGCAAAAAATCTTCTTCTGATTAAAAAATCAGTAACTGACAAAGATAGTACCTCTTTGACTATAAATGCCCCCTCTCTATTCATGATCTAGAAAAGGAGTGTTTAAAAAGCCTTGAGTCAGCCAAGACTTGATTATGGCACAGGGAGTACTTTTCTCCATAATGAGCCAAAAGCTCACTGGAGGCAGTGGGGTATGAGAAAAGAATACGGGTTTTTGGAGTCAGATCTAAATTCCTACCCCAGTTTCCTCCACTGTGTGACCTTGAGAAAATCAGAAGTGAGCCTCACTTTCCTCATCTGTAAAATAGTAGTCACAGGGCTACTGGGATGATCAAATGACATGATCTTTGCTCTTGGCATTCAGTAGGCACTCAGTAATACCCTCTTCCTCCAGCCACAGGGACACCAGGTGATTTCCATGTGTATTTAATCACCTTTCTCCCCATCCCTTTCAGCATCTTGACAGATTATTCTACAGTCATTCTAATTGGAAGGTATGAAGAGTAGAGAGCCAGGAAAATGTATATGATTTATTAGCAAGTACAGAAAGGAGACTATAACCATTACAATATGATTATAAATTTTAAAACCTAAGAAGCTAAGGAAATGTTATGATGTTGTGCTATAGAGGGAGGAGAGGGACATTATTGTAAAACTTCTGTGTTGTTACATTTCTATTATAATTTTTTAACTTCAAAAAATGTTTGCCTCTAATTTGTAATCAAACCCCAATTTCATTGTTCTTCTATAGGTCTAAAGTAGGCCTCTTACCTTGCCTCAGATATTACTATCTTTAATAGATTCATTTTATGGGGACCCTGAACCCTCTGTTAATTTGTGAATGCTCTTAGAAAGTTTACACTATTGTGAACATTAACTTTGTGAACAAATTGTATTGGGTTACTTTGGATAACAGTTACTTTGGATAACTACCTTCAAAAAAGCATCCTGCGGCAATGGAAGGGGCCAAAACCAACTGGGAATGAGAAGGCTTGGCCCAAGTAACCAGATTATCTTAGATGTGTTACCTTACCTTCCTGAAATTTCAGTCCCCAGGTATAACATGAACTAGTTAAACTTGAATCACTAAAGTTCCTGTCAGATCAAAGATTCCACGATGCTGAGGTCAGTACTGGGGGGAGTGGCTTCCTGGGCAGTGAAGTGTGGGTTAGGAGCCAGGGTCAGACAGGGCAGTGAGGAGGCAGGTACCTGAGGGAGAGGCACCTGGAGGAAGCCAAGGATCACAGAAGGTGATGAAGGATGACACTAAAGGCCCTGTTGTCTTCCATCCCCTAAGAAAGGGAGGTGGCCCAGTTCTTTTGCTTTATGCAAAACTTTTGCTGTTCTGTTCAATGGTGGTTTACCTATTTAAAAAACAGAAATTTTATGGAGAAATATTTAAATCTGAATCATGAAATTTAATTTTTAAGTATATGTTGTCCTCATTTACTCCCCATTTCTCATCAAAAGAGATCTTCAAACACATGGATGGTCTCGCCTTATCTTTCTCTTGTAACTTGTCCCATGCCTGTGTAAGTACCAGACATATAAAAGATGCTCAATAAATACATGAACATAATGAGTAATTGTCAATATTTAAACTTAGCTTACCCCTAAAAGGGTAAAATCCCCTTGATTCACTCTGACAATAAATATCATATTCTTGGGTAAAAAGGTAAATTTTTTTTTTTAAATAAACGAGTACATGAAGATACACAAAAAAACACTAATGTGCTCAGAGACTTAAGCTAGTGAGAGAATAGAAATATTTCTTTGCCCCTGGAGTACAAGTCTTAAGTTATCTCCAAAGAACTACTTTGGGCACATGACAAAATTTGATGAACTTACTTTAGTATAAGGCTTTATTTCCTTCTAACAGCCAATCCCACAAATCATTTCTATAAAATTACTCAATTTTCATTTCTGAAAGAAATAGCACTAGATACTTAGTATCAACTTTAATAATGCCTGAGGCTTTTTTCAAATCAAATATCCCAGGTAAGAAAGGCCAATTTATAGATATTTAATTCCCAAGTACTATTTTTGAGATCAAAGGCACTTTAACTTTCTAAAGCACAAGACCAGGAGAAAAAAAATATTAAACATAAAATAACACATTATTTCTTAAATGAAGGGGGGGAAACTTCATGCAGCTTTGCAAATACCTTATCTAATATGGTACAGCTAAAAGGGAATTTTTGTAGCTATTTAGTAAACAGCTAAAAGAAGGAATCTCAAATGAGGGAAGAGAGAATATTTGTGTTTGCCTGGCACCACTAGATAGCTTCCTAAGCAGTCACACCCTAAGGTTTGCAGTATCTACCCAGTACCACCATTGTCTGTCTCAGCTGTCATCTTTTATTACAAATCTTCATCTTGAGAAAAACCTTTGCAGTTGCAGCATGATCATGTAAAAAGCCATAGGATAGGACAAGATCAGACACTTGTGAGCAAAAATAAAAATTAGAAATAAGGGGCTGCAACACAACCAAAAGAAGATGAATTCTTGTCTTGTTAAATTACCTCCTTCCCATGAGGCCAGATTGCCCATGATTTCTCCATTATCCCTAATTTCTCATACTTTCTGTCATCTAAAGTAACCTAATACAATTCCTAGATCTGCTACTAAGAGTTCTTAAATCCTTCTTTTTGGGGACAGAGATAAGCAAGAAGAGAGGAGAATGAAAATAGTCAAGAAGTACCACCAGAAATAAATTAACATTTCGATGCTTATAGATATTGCATCCTAAATATGGTCCAAAGAGGCCTCTGCTGGTCAGAAAGGATGAAGATGAAGGCTGGAGCATTCTTAAGTCTATGGATATTTTCCTTCTTGTGCAAATGTTTGGACATGTCCATTATCCCATCTGAAATTCCCAGCAAGCCCACCCAGTAAGGCAGTCCTATGCCCATTATAGCACTGAGAAAAGTAAAGTTCATAGAAATTAGAATTGTTTGAACAGTGGCACTGGAACAGTGACTTTGCACTAGAACTTCTCCCACTAGTTTGCTGGCCTCTCATGTAATATGTTGATTTTTTTTTTTTAGCTTTATAGAAAGAAACAGAAGCAAGAGATGACATGCTAGGTGCAGAACTGAGCCTCAGTAAAAATTGATTAGCTTCATTGATTTGAGATCTTATTTCTCAGCCTATTGATAAAACACTTACAGGGCAGTGTGAAGACCAAGAAGCCACTCTAGAGGAGGGGGCAGGTAGGGTTAAAGGGAAAGAACCACCAAGTGTTACACAGGTGATGAACAGGGGAGTCTTTTGGTTTAAAGATGGTCACGGAAGTAAATGTTCAATCAACGTCATGGCCATGTAAGCACATTCTGTACAATCACTTACTATTTTATAAGGGCCTAGTATCCAAAATATACACAGAACTCACACAAGTCAACAATAAAAAAAAAAAATCCAATAAAAAATGGGCAAAGAACCTGAACAGACATTTCTCTCAAGAAGACATACAAATGGCCAACAGACATATGAAAATGTACTCAACTTTGCTAGCTATTAAGAAAATGTAACTCAAAACCACAATGAGATACCACCTTACAGTAACAAATGTTGAAGAGGTGGTGGGGAAAAAGGAACTTTCATACACTGCTGGTAGAAATGTAAATTGATACGACCACTATGGAAAACAGTAAGGAGGTTCCTCAAAAAAATAAGACTAGAACTACCATATGACCCATCAATCTCTTTTCTGGATACCCAAAAAATTTGAAAACTTTTATTTCCAAAGATACACACACCCCAATGTTTATAGCAGCATTTACAATGGTCAAGACATGAAAACAACTGAAGTATCCTTCAATAGATAATGGCATATATTACTTAGCCATAAGAAAAGATAAAATACTGTCATTTGAGACGACAAGGATGGATCTTGAGATTATCATGCTAAGCAAAATAAATCAGATAGAAAAATTGAGAACCATATAATTTCACTTATATGGTAGATAAAAAACTGAAAGCAACAAACATGACAAATAGAGACCTGTGGACACTGACAGAGGATTAGTGGTTACCAGAGAAAATGGGGAAAGAAGAAGGTAGATAAGGATAAAGGGGATGAAATATATGGTGACGAAAGGAAATTTAATTTTGGGTGGTGAACACACAATACAATACACATATGACGTATTATTGAATTGTACACTTAAAATCTATATGATTTTATTAACCCATATCACCCAAATAATTTTAATTTAAAAAAAATAAAAATTAAAAAAACAAAAATAAATAAACATATCGTGTACTTCTCTACAACACCTGTCTGGGGAAAAAGGGAACTCTTGTTACTAACATCTAGTTTTTGCATTTGACTTATAATTTCCTGAATTCTCCATGAAATTCATTTCACCTGATTTCAGCTTATGAGAAAATTTAGTCACTTCTTTTGGCTCTACTTTCTGTCATTTATATATCTCATTTAGATCTCAGCACAGAGGAAGAGATTGGCTCTATGACTGACAGGAGAGAAAAAAAATATATATATATGTATACATATATTTCAATAGGGTAGAGACATCTATTTCATTTTTAGGAAGCATTTATCCCACAGCATAACCAAAATAGAATCAACAGGATTTACAGACTCCGCTGCTAACCCAGGCCCTGGAGGGTTCAGAACACTGAAGATACGGGTGGCAGGCATTTCCATTGTAAGAGATACTTGGCAAGTCTGTACCTGAGAAGCCCAGCTGCCCCTCTCCTCATCTACAAAGCACCATCATCTTCATCATTTCTTGCCCAAAACCAAATTTACAGTCAGAAAATTTGAAATAGGCTCTCATAATAGATTGCAAATCCTACCAAAAAAAAAAAAGACATTTATTAATTCTGTAAATAATACTTTTCTTGGCAAAGCACAATCATAATCTCGTTGATTCTCATAATCTTTTGTGTTTATCTCGGCAGGTAGTCAGCTGCAGTACATATTGGTTCAGCATTTGGATTCCACCAGTGGGTTCCCACCACTGTTGGACCACCTGAGGATCCACCTGGACACTAGCCTGGGAAGGTTTCTAAATTAAAGTTCCTGGAAAGTTAGTCTTAAACAGTATCTAATGAACTTTTCATACTGTGCAAAGACTGAAGAGAGAAACAAAGACACATGCATACACACACTTAAACCAACTAAGATCTTTTCTTATTTGAAATGATTGTATTTAAGAGGACACTCCCTAAGTATAAGAGATTTGGATCCTAGGCTCAGTTCAGGCAGTTTTTTTCAAACTGTCACCTCCTTTCCCTTCTCTCCAGTCTCAATGGATCCAAGGACCTAAGCTAACATATTTGCTTAGCTTTCCCTCCTCTGAGACTAGTGCATTGGCCACTAAAGATCTATTAAATGCCTCTTATGGGTCAGGTGCCCAGAAAATAGTTGCTGCCCAAGGCAAACACTGGCTAGTTGTTGGCCAAATTTTTCCTCCTTCTTTCTGGGCACGTAATTAGGCTGCCTTTAACAGGTCCTGGAGCAGCCGAGACTGACTTTTTGAAGGAGAATGTGGCCAGGTGTGCTGGTGTCCTCTCCAGGTCTGACCTATGGCACTGGCTTTGCCCCTGACACAGCAATCTTGGCCCCATCAGTGGAAGATGAGGAAAGGATCCCTGAGTCACTCCCCAGAGGAAATCTGCCCATCAATCAGGAACACTCACTTTGCATCTTATGAAACTTCTGTTAAGTGGCTAAGGTTGGCATTTTCCTGTTACAGTAGCTATAATTACCTTAACTTGCCACTATCTCTGACTTAGGCAATGACAATCCAGTAACTCTCTGGAGTATGGGTACAAACCCGTCAACCATTTTTCATTTATCCAGTGTGTCAAAGAGACATAGAAGCAAATTAAAATCTTGAAAAAGAAAATTGATAGCCACAGGTTTTTCTGAATAGCTACAAAACTGGGAGAGATTTGCAATGTCTTGCATGAGAGCAAAGAGAAGAGAAAGGGTTGCCTTCCTCTTCATGTTCTGACAATGCATTCACAGTTAAACTAACACAGCCGACCAGATTTTAGAACACTCAAAGCCTCATCTGCAAGCTTGTTCCTCACAGGACTATGTCACATCAGATCACCCCAGTTCTGTCCCCTAAGCCCTCTGCCATCACTCAATAGAGTGTGAAGTCAGTGAATTGTCTTCAGAGTCCCCTCATGGTTTCCCCATCACTTTCCCATGCAGCTCTTCCCAGGACATGTAGGCCTCTTTTGTTTTGACCACGTTCATCTTATCAAAACCTGTGCTTAGGCAGTTAGTAGGCTGGAAGGACCTAATAAATTAACCCCATTAGATTAAAATGACTGACAGTTGCACATCTCATTGGTGGATTCCTAAACTTGTAGACTACTAAGGAATCAACTAGTCTGGGTACTTTGTCACTCAGAGAAGGAAAATTAGGCCCAGAGGAATGAAATGACCTTCTAAGTAACAGTGAACTTATCCCTCTGCTTCCCTCTAAGTACCCATTGCTCTGAATAGTATGAACATTTTTCCAAGGAACAAACTCAAAAGCTCTGACTCTCTGATAGTGAGATTGTGGATATCAGCAGAGAAGCCAAAGCAGCCCTTCCCAATGCCATCCAAATAAAATCACACTTGTTTATAAACCTAAACTTGAGCATGAACTCCAGTAGGAGAAGGATGGCTCTGCCTAGTTCTCACTGGGGGCATGGCCGAGAGGAAACCCCAGCTCAGCATTGCCACCTTTTTTTCCCAGCTATTATCTGGGCATCCTGCATGAGCACACATCATCAATACCGAGTTGATTCCATTACTCAATATTATCAATGCTAATACTGGGGGTGCTTGAGGGGACTGTGGAGCTTACTTTTGAACTAGTAATGAAGCCTCAGAGAATCC
The DNA here is from genome assembly GCF_000325575.1 of Pteropus alecto. Classification (NCBI taxonomy): domain Eukaryota; kingdom Metazoa; phylum Chordata; class Mammalia; order Chiroptera; family Pteropodidae; genus Pteropus; species Pteropus alecto. The sequence continues at coordinate 1,266,424 of NW_006443120.1, forward strand.
TTATATCTCTTAAGACTATGCCCAACCTTGAGAAGCCCACCATAATTGCATGCTGAAAGGGATAAGAGCAGATTTGCTCCTGAATAGTTTGGGAATATCAGACTTAAAAATCACATGTACTGAGCACTTGCTATATGCAGACATTGATCCAAGTGCTGAAGAAAAAGATCTGAGTTATGGCTTATGGTTTCAATGAATTGAGGGGCGGGGTGGGGGGGGGAGAGAGAGAGAGAGAGAGAGAGAGACTGTATATGTTAAATATAGGTACAATCATTCAAATAACTTTATGTCTAAACCAATTTTGAATGATTATTTTAATTTTTAACCAATTGCTTTGACATCCTGCAGATATATCAAGTAGGATGTTATTCTCAATCCTGGTAGATATTTCACTGTCAAAGTTTTCTTTAGAACGATTAAAAGTTTCCATTGGTTTCATGAGTTCATTTGTTCATCTTTTTTTATTATTTGAATGGGCGAAGGCAATTCCTCTTCCTTGACCATTTTGTGTTTGGGGACCAGAGGATATTTATATTTGTAAATTCTGAAAGTATACCAGATGGTTCTTCCTCCTCTCTTGATGAAAGTTTGCAGGTTTATCCTGTCCCATAGTAGCTCTTTCTACTACAAAGCATCCTCCTATCAGGCAGTTAAAGGTAGCATTGAAGCTGTAACAGAGTCACACAAACCAGAGCAATGCAGAAAAGTGCAGAGAGGCGCTTATAGGCAGCCCGTACCACAAGCAGAGGCAGCTGTTTCTAGTTTATGCACAGAAAGCAGGAGCACAAACTGTGAAGCCTCAATACTCCCAGTGTTTCTCATCTGTTCCACTGAAACATGAAGACTCTCAGGACAACCTGAATTGTACAACTCTCTAAAGGACACAGACAAAACCCAGCCTAGAAAACATGGGACAACTCCACAGCCACTCATCAACAGCACAAGTTCTGCCTCTACTCAGTAAGGACAGCCACTCAGAGACACACACAGGAACAACCAAGCAAGCCAGGACCCACTCCACATCCTGTGCACCTTCTACCCACATGCAATAACCACAGAAGATGCCCCCAAAGGCCCCAATTATTTACTAGCCATATTTTCTGCATTCGTCATTTCTCCTATAACACAATGAAGTATAAAGTGGAAGATCACAATGCAATCAGCATTAATTTTATTAAAGGGGTTTCGAGAAGTTAAACTAATATCTCTCTATCGATGACATGCAGAAAATGCCTCTTTTATCAAAGTAGAAAAACAAAGAAACCAAAAAAAAAATCATAATAATTCGCCAGAAAACATTAAAACAGTAAATGAGCCTAATGATGTAAGAGAACATTTAATATTCTCTAGGAACATTGTGGAGATAAAATTTCCCACATGTCAAGGTGATGCTTCATCTTCTTCGGCCCCGCGTCTCTTTTTGGACAGAATGGTGGCGCCAGTACTGAATGAAGCGTCGGTCGCTGCACTGCCTGGACGCCCTCCTCACACCCATTCGGACCTTCTGGTCCCCAGGAGCGGGGCGCTCCCAGTGCCCGCCGGCCCGGCATGGGGCTGCCGCGGACTGGACGGAGAGTGCCGGGCCGACTGACTGCAGAATGTTAAGGAATGCTCGCTGCTGGGGTCCTGGGGGTCCCTTCTGAGGGGCCTGCCCCTAGGCTTTGTGCGAGCCCTAGGCAGCTTGTCGCTGGCTGAAGACAGCCCCTCACTCTCGTCCTCATCTTGAAGCTCTATCTGCCGGGACACAGCAGACTGACCACTGGGGCTGTGGGCACCTTTCCCTCCGGTCCACCTGCCAGGGTGCGCGAGCGCCGCCCTTTCCTCCCACCGCGCTGTGGGAGCCGCGGGATCCGCCCTCCTCCCTGCCCTGCCGGGTCCCCCGAGCGTCCTCCTGCGCGCGCTGCAGAGTAGGTCGGCCACGCTGAGCAGCATCGAGAGTGCGCTGAGCGCCCAGAGGAAGAGCATCAGGATTGATTTTTCCGTGGGCCGAGAGACGTAGCAGTCCACCGCGCCAGAGCAGGGAGAGTGGGTGCAGAAGAACCTGTTAGGGACCGAGAATCCGAAGAGGAGGTAATGCAAGGCCCCGAAAGCTGCCTCTATCAGGGTCCTCAGACAGAGGTGCACGATGTAGCCTGAGGAGAAATCTGGCACCAACAGGCTGCGCCCTTCTCTGCAGGGCAGCAGGCAGCGATTATCCCCAGGGCTCGAGTCAGCGTGGTCCTGGCACCCGGGACAGCCATCTGGCTCGAAAGGTTCCCGGGCGACGAGCTCGGATCCTTTGTGCAGCACATAGACACTGAAAACCGCAGAAGGGAGGAGGACAGAAATGCTTTGGACCAGCCAGAAGCGAAGGTGGGACACAGGGGAGAAAATATCATAGCAGACATTGGCGCACCCTGGCTGTAGAGTGTTGCACACAAACCTCTCCTGCTCGTCCTGGTAGACAGGGGACCCGGCCACGAGAATCACCACCATCCTCAGCAAGATCATGAAGATAAGCCAGATCTTCCCTGAGAAAGAGGAGGAGGACGGGCATCGTCACCATCATCCAAACATACTTCCTCCTAACAATAGTGTTTAAGTATTTACTGGGGCTGAGAGTGAAGTGAGAAGTCCAAAAGCATGCATTTTAGTAACAGCAACGGTATCAGCTAGTTAGCACAACTGACAAATATTTATTGAGCATTTTCAATGTGTCAGACACATTGTGAACTACTTGTTCACATTGTGAAATGCTTTGAGATTAGCAGATTTTAAAGAAGGATAGATACTAAAAATGTTTACTCTGACTGCTAGTTCAGACCTTTGGTAATGTCTCCTGGACTGAAAGATCTAGAAAGAAAGTTGAGCTGAGCAAATTAATAAGCAAAAAAGATCTTACTCTTCTTAGGAAAATAAGCTTTTAAAAGAATGTTAGAACATTCCTGTAACTCTGTATAGCTGATAAAACTGTTAAGTTCACTTTTTTTTTTTATGATAATGGTCCGGAAGACCTAATTTAATAATGGGGTTTGTATGTAATGTTTCTTTATGGTCCTTGAAATCAGATATCTTTACGAACCTTCAATTTCTCAGAGTTTTCAGTAATTCAGAATTCTTTTTCCCCTATTTCAATTGTTATGAATTAATGAGGTTTGTCTTTTTTCAACTTATTCTGAATAAATATGACCAAGCCAGGGAATCAAAATAACTTCAAAAGTCCTCTTTTCATGTCATGAGCAAACTATTTTGGAACATATTTAAGACTAGGTCAAAATAATTTGTTAATATTTTGTTTTGTGATAAGATACAGAAAACATCACCTGAAAACAGAAAAATAAAACTTTATTATAAATGAAGGCAGTTAAAATATATCATTACATAATAAAGTCATTGACTCAAACTTTTAAGACCAAAATGATTTTGTTTATATTCTAGAAAATAACAAGTTAGAGAAATATCAATGACTTTGTGGACATATTTTAACCCTTTTCTCAATCCCTTTTTCGAGGACGTTTATGCCTCTAAAAACATTTGACTTGTCTGCACTAAACTCAGAAATCCTTATTATTTTCTTTGTTAAAAAAGTAACTAAACTTGGTGCTGTAGGCGTAAACAAATAAAAAAATAAAATAAGGGGATTATAAGCTGACAAGTTCCTTGCAGACTATGAGGTCTACCAAAGGTTGCCTCACCTAAAAAATTAAAAAAAAAAAAAAAGAAAAAACTAAAATTGGGATTTGATTTAAAGCACACAAGAGAAATTGCTAATCTCTACAAATTAAGCTTCAAGATTACACGCTAAATAGATGAACAAGAAGAAAGCATAATTGAGACACTAATTTCTCTTTAACGTTTACTGTATTGTTCCTTTTCCTGGTAATGTGGCCAGAGAAGAGTTATATAACAACACCTCGTTCATCTGCTTCAGTCTTCAGATTCAGCACCAGAATGTCAGAGTGAAGAGGCCCTGTGAGAGAAACACATGCACACTCAAGATTTCCTTAAATGTTGGTGGAACTGAGGAGCAATTAGAAGAATCTTGAACCCATAGCTCTCTTTGCTCCAGCAGAACTTAGGCCTTTCTCCTGGGGATAGGACAGGCAAACCTATGAAAATGAGAAACAGAATAAGAGCTCTGCGGGTGTTTCCTATACTCACCCACAATGGTCATGTTGCAATTTAATGTAATGATGAGGAACCCCAGCAAGTCCAAACGGTCCATGCTTCCAGAATGTCGCAGTCTTAACACTGCTGGAACTGTTGAAAGCCTGTGATCTCCAAGGCAGAGGGAAATCTTTGCAGGAATAAATGTATCTTAGCTACAAAAGACTTACAAGTGAGAGCTGGAGATATAAAAGGAAAGATTTGAGCCCAGGAGCAAGAGGTCAGTTTTTCTGTCTCCAAGTTGAGACGTCCTGGAGCTGTTTGCCTCTAAGGAAAAGCATTCCTGACAACTGCAGTAACCATAAGACAGCAGGAGTCATCTCTCATTGTGGGCTATTCTTACCCTCTTGGGACATTCCAGGCCTGTGGCAGTGCTCACATGTCTCCACCAGGAGGGAGAGACAATTCAGGATATAAAATAGAAGTGACTGCATTTAGCCCAGAAAGAAAAGTTCAGTTAACTAGTTAAGCAAACTCTCTATGAAAAAGGTGTTTCCTCCTCAGAAATATTTCTGCACCACTTCACTTGTTAAAGAAACACTAAAATGTTCATATTTTGTCTTCTCTATGAAACATAACCCATTATAACCCACACAACTCTTGTCCTCATTCTCAGTTCTTGTACCATTGAAGAAAACATGAATGTGCACCTTGGACTTGTGTTCCAACTTTAGGCTGTGACTCAATTATCCTCTACCTGTTTCCTGTCTGGGTTAGTGACAGGAGCTCTTTACTTTGATATGGAAGGCCTGGGTGCAAAGTTGGGGTAGCCTTCTGGTCATTCCAGATATCCTCTTCTTGCAACAGAAACAGTCCCTATCCCCTAACCCATTCCACTCAGGGTTTGTGGAAGGCAGGTGTGACATGATGGCATTGAGAGAAACTCACATGTTGTGGGTGTGCAACAACTCATCTCAGTGGAATTTCAATCACTAGCTGGTCAAAAAACCCTTCACAGTTTGCATCTTTCTTTTATATCTTCTGACTCCATTTAATCCAGGGCTGCTTCCATTGAATCAGCTTTATACATGTTCATTAAATTTGTAAGAAAATATCACTGTCTGGACCTGCTGACATCAATCACAGTTGCATCAAAATCCTACCGTGGCTGGGGATCTATCATCAGGTGGAAATTGTAAATTTAAAAAGAATTATGTCAATTTTCCATGAAAGCTATTCTTTATGTTCCTATCTTTTCTTCATTTCTGACCTATTCTTGACTTTAGTAATATCTCTAGAAAGATTCCCAGAAGAGAAGTACAACAAAGCTGCTTTCATCTTTATTCACATGACATATTTCCGTCCATGAAAAACATTTCGAACTCCTTAAAAAGAGGAGCAGTTTTGCCATATTTTAGTCAAATGCTTAAACATGAGCAATAAAATTTAGAGAAGTTGTAGCTAAATAAAAACACTGAAATATTCGTATGATCCAAGTATAAAATAAAAGAAAGTATGTATGTGGCCTGATAGACTATACATGGTATTAGCTTACAAACTGAAATGCTAGAAAAGCAATTACTGAATTTTGCTGTGTGATATAAAAAGCCTATTTTGAATGTGGAGCAAATTAGAATTTTGTGACCTTGAGAAAATCACTAAAACTTTTCATGCTTTGGTTTTCTCATCAGTAAAGTAGAAAAAGAATGTGCCATTCACCGGAGTGGTTGTGATATGCAAAATGAGATCATAGAAATGAAAATGATTTTCATATATAAAAAAATTACAAAAGTGTCAATGAGTGGTGCATCAGGGTCTGCCCCTCTGTATTCCCACCTTGGTCTTTACCTTTGCTCCCACACATCTTCTGAACAGCCAGAACTGCTTGTGTTCTCATAATCTTTATCATTTTTGTTTTTTCTTCTCTTTGTCTTTTTTTTTTTTTTTTCCTCATTTTTTTCCTTCTCTGTCATGCTCGGAGACATTTTTATTTTACCTGTAATCCTAAGCCCAGTGGCTGCCAGAAGCATGATGAGTTCAGGAGAAGAGGAGAAGGATGTAGCAAAGCATCAAACATGTGGCACACTCTGTATAAAATAATCCCCAATAATCAATGGGGAATTTTCCATGTGTGTGTCTGTGAAGCAGATTGAAGATCTGAGGGAGTATTGTTCCTAACCCAATGGAAAGGAAACCAAGTGGGAGTAATATAGTGTTAGCCCTCTAAGTATTTGAAATTATATTATTTTAACTTTCTCATGGAAATTTTTTATGGCACCCTTTGGAAACCAGGAAAACGAGCAGAATAGACTGTATAGATAGGAGGGGTACACAGGTACCCAGCAGCCAATCAGAATTGGGCAAAGGTCTCCATTAGCGTGCTTTTTGTTCACAGGCCTTGGGCAGTATGTCAGAACACCCTTCCTGGGTGCTATGGTTGAAATGTTTGTGTCCCTTGCCCCTTCTCAAGATTCATATGTTGAAATCCTACCCCCCAAGGTGATAGTATTAGGAAACATAACCCTTTAGAAGGTGACTTATGGAATTAGTGACCTTTTAAAAGAGGCTTGAGAAATATCCCTTCTCCCTTCTGCCATGTGAGGTTACAGAGAAAAGATGGCAGTCTATGAACCAGAAATTTCCCTCACCAGATCCAAATCTGCCAGTGCCTTGATCTTGGATTTTCAGCCTCCAAGATTGTGAGAAATAAATTTCTGTTGTTTATAAGCCACCCAGCCTATGGTATTTTATTATAGCAGCCCAAATGGACTGAGACACTGTTACATCAGTTGAAATCAAATTCAACAGATTTTCTCACTCACCAGGCTGTTATTATCAATAACCTTTTACTTATCTCTTTGATAGTGTGATATCAAAATATCATTGATAGTGTGATAAACACAGCTCGGTCAATAAATATTTACTGAGGACCTATGTCTCAGGTACTGCTCCAGGTAATGGGGAAATGTCAAAGAAAACAAATGCATTTCCCTGCCCTCGTTGAACTTACATTCTAGTGGGAAGTACTGACAATAAACAAAACATATCTTCAGCAAAATGAATTATTAACTAGACAGTGATAAGTGCTAAGGAGGAGAACAAAGCAGAGAAGGGAGTAATGGATGCTAAGGTCCAGTGGGGTGTCCAGGGACAGCCTCCCTAAGGAGAGCACATTGGAACAAAGACTGAAGCAGGTGAGGGAGGGGCCTCCTACTCTTTTTTTCTAATTCACTTGGACTCAGGGCCACAGAGCACATTTTGGGAATTACTATGTTCCCAAATCCCTTATAGGGCATGCACGTGGAACATACTACCTACTGCAACTTCTCAGTGATATTATTTAACATTTGGTCATAGATTGAAACAGTGGAGCCACATTGCAGAGCAGAGACTCAGTGGGACTACTCTCAGGTGTCCTCACCGTTATCTCATATGAACACTCCAGGTGTTCAGTAGGGGAAGCTGAACTTGCCACAAATATGTCTGCCTATTCCTTTCACTGGTGGGATTTTTTCTTTTAAAGTTAAAATTAGTTAAAAATTCCTCATCAAAATAGTCACTGGTAGTCAGAGATAATTAGTAGGGCTGTAGGATTGACTTCAAGGTTCGAGAGACTGGGTTCAGTCCTGATTCCAACCATTCACCAGTATTTAATCATTAGCAAATATTAACTTATCTAAGCTTGTTTTTTAATCTTTGAAATGGGGATGATGATATGTACTTCATGGAGTAATTCATTCATTCCAGATGGACTGAACTCTGCCAAGTCTTGAGAATGTAATCAAGAAGAAGGCAATGGGTTCCTGTTTTGACAGAAAGATAATCTTAAATGAAGTGAACAAGCTGTTATACCAAAAGTGTGAGGAGTACAGCACAGGGAAAGTACAGGTGCTGCTTTATGGTAACACATGAAAGAGCACCCAACTCACAGGCACCTTGGGACGACCTCCCAGAAGTAGCCATTTACTTGAGAGCTGAAGGCAACTTATGAGGTAGTCACCAAATTCTCCAATTTCATTATTTGCCTTTATTATTTTGGGAAAGTTAGTGGAAACTGGAAAATAATAGTGATAATATTAATGACGAGAAGTGCAGATCTCATCACTTTCATGGAGTTAAGCCATGGGAATTACTGAGCAGACTCAAGGGGCAAGTCATTGACATCGAAAAAAGAGTTAATTAGACTTCAGCTAGTTAACTTTGTTTAATCTAGAAGAGAAAGAACAAAATTGAAATTATATCTTAAGCACAAAATATGTTTAGGGGTTTCTTTTTCAAAATTTTCCAGAAACAATAAAATAATATTGGTCCCTTGCATATTTAATGAGAATTTCAGAAAGGCATTGTGTGGGAAAATAGGAGACTGTTAAGATTAACTCCACTCTCGACATCACCTGGAGAGCTTACACCTCAAACTAACAGACTACACCTGTGTTCTCTCTCTATGTGGGTAACACTAAGATCCATCTCACTCAAGCCAAAATTACAGCACTCAAGTTCTTTAAATACTTTTTAAAAAGTTTCACTGCTTAATGCTTTTCAGGGGCTCCCCATTGCTCTGGGATAATGTCAAGCAGAGATCACCAAGCCCAGGGACCTGGGTTCCTCGCTCCCCTGCATTCTGTTCTCTGACAGAACCAAAATTCTTTCAGCCCCCATGATCTCTATTGCCTCTGAGACCTGCCACAGCTGTTTCCTCCATTTGGGGCACCTTATCCTCTCTCCGGCTGGCTTCCAGAGACATTCTTCTTTGCTTTAGGTCAGGTTAGGTGCCCTCTTTTATGCTCAGGTAGCATCCTGTGTCTATGCTCATGTAGCATCTGTGTTTATGCTCATGACATGCAACACTGGGCATTATCAACTGTGGAGAGCAGGTTGCAAGCTGACAAGGTCCTTGCAATCTGAGGCCAACCAAGGGTTGTCTCAACTGCAGGAAACCTCCTAAGAATGGGAAGTAGGAACTGATCGAAGAACAATGCGAGTGTTGAAATGTAAATGATTTTAGCAGGCTGTGTAGGGTGGGGGTTACCCTACGGAAATGCAGATGATTATAGTAGGATGTGGAGGTTAGGTGGGGATAATCTCATTTTAGCCAGCAAATGTATGCTCTTGTATAAAAGCAACTTGCAAAAATAAAATCACTCTCTACTCCATTATCAGTGGATAGTGGGCCTCCCGATCCCAAGTTTCTGTCTTTCTTTTCTCAATTTCCCACCGTTGCCACTCAGGATTATTTTCCAGGGCTGCGCTGGACGTGGCAGGATTTACCTCTTGCTGGACGCAGCAATCAACTATTTAGGGTCTGCCCCTGCACAGCCTCTTTGCCCTGCCACCCCCTTCCTCACAAGACCACAGCTACACTCCAGTTCTCCTCACTGTCCAGCATCTTCCTTTATACTCACTGCTTCTAAGCTGGGTGTCAGTTCAACTTAACAATCAAAAGAGTAGAGAAAACACAATAGAAAGAAGTGGATTTGTATCTTAGTCCTATCGCTTAATCTGAGTCTTATTTCTTCAGCTGTAAAAAGGGGGTAATAATAGCACCCAACTTTAAGGTAGTTAAGAGAAGTAAGTGAGGTAAAACATGTAAACTGCCAGGCACAGTGAAAATAGTCAATAAATGGCAGCTATAATTAAGTTCACATTTTTTTGCCTCTCCTACTTCTGCATAAAGGGCTAGCCTTTTTTGACATGGCCAATCACCTAAATTAGTTCTTTTCCTTTGTTCCATGAACAGAGCAGTCATAGTATATCAGAGGCTGTTTTTGACATTTTGAGCCCTTCCTTACTCAATTTTCCTTGGAATTGGATGTTTAGTGTTAATCATTTTGTCCCAACTTCTCTGTTTCACCCAGAAGCTTAGGACTCCCGAATGCTAGATATTTTGTCCCAATCTTAATTACTCAAAACCATCATGTATTCCATTGTTTCTCTGAGAACACAGAATCTATGCACCCTGAAGTTCCCCCCAGATATCACTAAAAGCCCTTCTGAATGGTGGGGACTTGTCCCAGAAGGAGCTCTGACTGGCTCTCTATATGGGCTTATATATGCATTGCTGGCCATAGTCTTACTATTCTTGACATACTATATTTATTTCACAAGTGACAGTGTGGAACTCTCTGTTTGAAACCAGTGCGTATGCTTTGTTTTTGAAGACGTTTTAAGTTATAATATTTTGATTAAGCTTTATTTTTATGTATTTTTTTTCCAATAAAGTTAGATGGGAAAAAAAGAATGATGACTGTTTTAATTATTTTCCTCTATGGGTAATTGAGATGCAGTTTCAGGGACTCTTGGTAGGACTTCTTGCATCAAAATACTTCTAACTCCTATCTAATAGTCATTGTTAAACGCTTGAGGTCTTTTGGCTTTTAAAAATGATGACAATAAAAATACAATAAAAAATACACCAATTCCTACCATCAATCATTTTTACTATAATGTGAGTTTATAAACATTATTCCTGGAAGCAGGCTTTTATATGAAGGTAAGGACCTTGGTTAGGGAAAAGGAGATAGTGGGATGTCATAAACACTTTTGCATTTTCCCAAGCTCCAACTATGTCACATAGTCAAATGCCACATTCAGGTTTATGATTCCTCATATTTTCCTCTTATCCATTTTTATATTTTAGGCAACAGTAGAGAGAAGAATGGAAAGAAGGAGATACAGAGAAAGAAAAAGAAAGAGAGAGAGGGGCAGGGAGAGGGAAAGGGAAACATGGGTGGCTGCAACTGCTATGTGAGTTCAGTATTAGATGAATGAGTCTTGTTAAGATGAACAAACCCGTTCATGTTCCCCTTCTGTGTGTTTCTCTTTGCCTGTTCTTTAGCATGAAATACTAGAAGGGAGAATGAAGGAATTCGATCTATTTTTAAACTCACAACTGTTGAACACTAACTCTCAAAACATTCACAACCACTTTGATTTGGGACAAGTGATTAGCCAGTTTGTTGCAAATGAAGGAATATTCAGAAGTCCCAGACAGTGGTGTTTTGAAGAGCAGGTGACAGTTAATTCGTCTCTGAGCCAATGCCATACCCTGCACCCCAGCAATTTGAGAGACAGGGGAATCTCCTCAGGCGGTCTTTTTAATTCAGGTTTACTCTTAAGAAACAAAACTGAAAGGAAGGTAGTAAATATCTTTTTTTTTTTTTTTGCTGCAGTGCTGTTGGTACAGCCAGAACCTCCACAGAAACCAGCTTTGCAATTATCAAACTCGATTTCCCTGTGAAAGCGAAGACAAACAACAAAAAAGAAAAATTAAATGTGAGGGAAACGGAAAAGATTGCAAAGTAGAGTGACTGGGTGATAGAGCAATGTTGGATTAGGAGGTATCAGCTGTCAAAGGGATCACTTTTATACCTAAGAGTGCAATCTAGGTAGGATAAAGGCATAGATCAGAGACAAAATGTCCCATGAGCCAGGCCTGACCTGGCCAGTATACACACATTTCCTCGTTTGATGTCTGAAGATCACCCAGCTGGTAGGTGAAGGAGCTGGAACTCAAACACAGGGCCTGATATCAGAGCTCTTCACCTTGTACCCCATCAGAGTGCTATGGCTTCAGCTTCCAAGAGAAGCAGTTCTGTGAGGAAGCTACAACAGAAACTGGAAGGAGTTGTTTTATTTTGTTTTGTTTTTCTTCTCTGAAAAAAAGAGGTGAAGGATAGCTTGTTGAATAGTTCTGAAAAAGAGTGAGGGCTTTATTTAACAATATATTGATATCTCCTACATGCCAGACACTGTGCCAGGATTAAGGACATTGGTGAATAAGACACAGCCCTTCCCTTCAAGGAGAGGGAGACAGACAAGTACATTTCTTACAGTAAGAACGGTGACCAACTTTCCAGATCCTGAAAGATCTAAGATATGGTCACGTAACAGTAATGTATAATAAGACCTCTAACAGAGGTATAAAAAGAACATGAAGAAAAGAACTAATATTTGTAGTGTATGTGTGTGCATATGTGTGTACGTATGTGTGTGTGTGCACGTGAGCACATGTGAGGTATGTTATGGATGAAGAAAATACAGCTCTATGATGTTTCTTGACTTACTGAGACCACACAGGTTATAGATGGCAAGGCTGAGATTCTATCCTAATTTATTTGACTCTAAGGTCTACAGTCTTCCTACGATACACAGAGATGGAAGCAAGCTTCAGAGACAAGCTCTCATTCTTAGGCAAGACTCTTGCAGACATTTTTTGGCCTCTGCTTTTCCTTTCGGGAACCAGCTAAGAGCCATAGGTTTGTTGGTAAGCTACTTTAATATTTCTTGGAAAGAAGTGGCACTAAAAAATTCAGTTGTTTGTTAAAAGGCAAAAAATAAAAATAAAAAATGAAAAGCCCTTCCTGTTAGCTGAGCTCGTATTTATGGAAAGGCTCTTTTAGAGGTAATCCATTAATCTCAATACTACCTCCAGGCAGCATCCTTGGAAATAGAATTTAATTCTAAAAGATCAAATTGTATGTATGAAGTGGATATTTGAGAATGATTTTTCCCAAGGAGTGGCTCTGTTTTCATCTTAAGTAGGGCTTTACTGGTTTAATTAAGCATAATGAATGTGAATCATCTTGAGAACTAATCTTATTTTAAAAGTATTTCCTAATGTGAGATGCACTGATGGCTCACTGCTTGCTTCAAGAATTAGTAGAAAGTAGGAGGCCTACAGCAGCTCATTGTAAGCATTATTGGGACCTCAAAGTATAACTCAGGTCTTATGTAATGTTAACAATAATCCTCCACCAGGTTCCCAGCTCAGTGGGTTCTAGCTAAATCTAGGAGAAGGATTATGTAGCCACTTGGGCATAGCAGGGATGACTAAGCAACTACAACTTTTGTAAGGTCAAGTACTAATACTTCAGGATGGACAATAGCCAAAAAGAGCTTAATGATTTATTTGATTCAAAAATTAAAAGGCAGAAGTTTATGGAAAAATGAGTAAGACATATCTTATAATCTTTTAATCTGTGTGTGTGTGTGTTCTGTATTTCAACCCTATTGTGAGCTCCTAGAGATCGAAGCCAAATCTGTTAAACCGTTTTCCTGTCACCCCAATAATTCCCTAGGAAGGTTTACTTACTCAATAAATCTATTGTTATAAAGAAGACTTTGTAAATAGCTGTGTAGTGTTTTT
>NW_006443120.1:1279699-1291610 GCF_000325575.1 Pteropus alecto
AAGACTTTGTTAATAGACTTTTTGTTTTTTTTTTTTTTTTTTTTTTTTTTTTTAATTTAAAATAGCAGCTATAGATGTTATTTCCTGATTGACCAGTTTTAGGTAATACGAAATTTTATCAGATGCATACGTATTAAGGTTTTGATGTTTTCTTGATGAATTGGCCCTTTTATCATTATAAACTATCTCTCTTCATATTTAGTAATATTCCTTATCCTGAAGTACATCCTTCTAATATTAATATAGCCATTTTTCTTATTACATTTGTTGCCTTTTAAATTCTTGAGTATATTTAGAATGACTGGTCTTAAAGTCTTTGTCTGCTAATTTCATCATCTAGATTTGTTATTTCTGGATCTGTTAATATTGACTGATTTTCTCATTATGGATCAAATTCTCCTGCTTCTTCATATGTCTAATTATATTTATTGAATGCTAAACATTGTATATGTTACACTGTTGAATGTTTGAATTTTATCTTTATTCAGTAAGTGTTAAATTTTGATTTGACAGGCAATTAACTTGTTTGAGTATTAGCTTGATCTGCCTGAGGCTTATTTTAAACTTTGTGAGTATATCTAATTTGGCCCTATTATATTTCCAGACTCTTTACTGAAGTTCCCCAGCGTTTAACAAAGTATCTTCATTCTGGGTGGCTGGAAGTTAAATATGAGCAGTGTCTACCCTATGTGAGATGTAGGAATTATTCACCTTAAACCTGTCTTGAAGTTGTTAATTTTCTGACTTTATGGAGTTTTGCTCTTTGCACATACAGCTTACTGTTCAACCAAAGAATCAAGAGAATTTCTGTGCACAATTCTGGGGTTCTATAGAGCTCTCTCTTCTCTGGTATCTTTCTCTATGCTCTTTAGCCATGTCAGTCTCCCCAAACTTTAATCTCGTGTCTTCTCAACTCAGTAAGGCCTCCATGCTCTGCTTGGGTTTCCCTTGCATGCAGTCCAAAGAATGCTAAAGTAATCATAGTGTTCATTTTATTTTTCCCCCTCAGTTCTTTTCTGCCTGTTTTCATAATCTACAAAGTTTTATTTCACGTATTTCATCTAGTTTTCTTTTAGTTATTTACAATGTGAGGTCTAGTCCAGTATCATTTATTCTGTCATGACTATGGGCAGAAACCCTACTTAATGATCTGTGTCAACCTTGACCACAATTTCTGTTTACCCTGAAGACATAAGAAAGAGTAAGCTTTTCCCTCTCATTAATCTTTAACCTATCCTTGCTATACAGGGATGTGTATTTGCTTCCAGAACTCTGAAATCAACTTAATCTGAAATATTTCAACCAGATCATGAAAATGACAGGTAAACTTGAGTATAATTATGTATGGAGCAGATTGTGTTCCTTCAGGAAAGAACAAGAAATAAAAAAGCAAGAGAATGGAACAGGAGAAAGAGCAAAGGGAAGAGAAGAGGAAGAGAAAAAACATCACAAAAGAAAAATAGATAAAGAAGACAAGAATTTTACATCTCTATGAATTAAATTTTCCAAAAGAATAAGAACACTTCTGCCTCCAGCCTTGTGACTCACCAGGAGTGCTGAGATCATTGAGGCATGAATTAGAAAAAGGAGCCAAATATTTGTTTCTATACATTGCATTTTTTCCCTTTTCAAGGAAGGATATGTTTATGATAAGAAGTCCATACAACAATATAGTGAAAAGCGATAGTGAGAGTGACAAAAATATTTAACTTAAGAATTAAAAAATGAAAAGTTATAAAAACAATAGCTTTTGGCATTGGAATTAAGGTAGATGTTGAATGCTGGAGATTTAGTAAGTGCTGTTTCTTAGTAAGTGTTCTAGCTGTGCTGAATAATACAGCTAATGCACTGTAGCACCTTCAACTTCTGCAGCAAAACTGCTTACTATGTACAGTTTATGCCATCAATAAATAATCCATTTTAAAGGGCAACAGGTGTTGAGTTCTTAGTTCTTACTCCTATTTTTCATTTCTTCCTTGTATTTCAAACTTAGCTCTTTAGAAACAAAACTCATACTGTTGCCAGAGTTGCCAGAATTATCAAAACTGAGGACATTATTTTCTGACAAAAGACAGATGGCTGGAAATCTAATGTGCTTTTGGTTTGCTTGTTTGTTTGTTTGTTTGTTTGTTTTTGGCTCAGTGCGTCTGTAGGGGGGGAAATGTCATTATTCACTAAAAAACCTTAACAGTGGACTCGTTGCAGGATTCTCGAACGGAGAGATGAGACACTGAGGCTATAAGCAGGAAGCAGCATTTATTAATGCCGGCACTGGCTCCCCAGATTCTTATCTAAAGGCTGAGCCCCAATTGTAACAAAACAGCTAGTTATATATAGTCTTGTCATTCCAACGCAGCTACATATATAAGAAAGAACATTAATTGGTTGGCAAGCTATGAAAAAACTGATGTTAGCTGGAGAGTTCTTGAGGTGGGGGAGGTAGCTATGAGGAAAGACCTTGTTCAAGCAGGAAATGGCCACGAAGGGTCAGGCTGCCACATTTCTACCTTTGATGCTCAGACCCCAGGACTGGGTCATAGAGCACCATCTCCTTTTTCCAACTTTTGGTTTAGAGGCTGGAAATGTTGCAGAAAAGTTGCAAAAATCAGACCGGCAAGAAACCAAGTATCACTCGGAGAGTTGGAAAACTCAGGTTTATTATGCAGTCAGGTTTATTATGCCGCCGGTGGTAGAGCTAGCGCTCTGAAAATCTGGGCCGGGAGTTCAGTTTCAACATTCTTTATATAGAATTTATTTGGCATGGGCTGATTGGTTAATTTGTCCTCAGATGGTTACAAAGCATGGGAGTTCCTATGGATTCAGGTAGTTACAAAGAGTTACAAAGTGCCAGTTACATTTGTTGCTTAGACAGAACAAGCAAAAGGGAAGATGAGTCTTTAGTTAATTTTGAGTACAGCTTATGCAGCAAGCATATCTACAGAAGCAGAACAAAGAGCTGATTAGCTTTTTGAGTGAAAATTCCTCTTCTGTACCTCTACAGCATGAGGACTCTTATTGCAGTTTTATTGGCTCAATACCAGGAAAGAGTCATGGGCCACTAGTTTAGGTCTGTGTGATTTAAAAATAGCATTCTTTTACATGGGGTTTCTCCAACCTAGTGAGTATATTCCGGACCTATCTGGCCAAGACATTCTTCCCCTACTACTTTTGAGGAGAAGACCCAGCTGGAGGATGTAAAAGGTGTCTAGGCTAGTTCCCTTCCAAGGGCAATGTTCACTCGCCAGTGCTCCTCCGCAAACCCAACGTTTAGTGACACCATGTTCATGGGCTATCCTCTCAGCTGGGTCAATAAAGAGGTTCTTCCCTAGGTTTTAGCCCAAGGTGGCCTTTAGCTGATTATATATTCGTGGGCTTTGGGGCATAGGAGACAGTGTAGGCTTAGATGAGGTTGAATTATACAGCCATTGGACAATTTCTCTGACTAGTGGGCCCTCTGCGTGATTATGAACCTTTCCCCCACTTGAGGTCTATTGCCAACACGCCCAAGTTTCCTCTAATTTTTTAGGCTCTTGGCAGGATTGATCACATTCAGATTTAACCTTTATGTACCCTATTCAATATTGGAATTCTCAATGAGTGCAGAGGGTGGTATTTAGGGCACATTGTCCAGGTAGGCCAGTTATGGAAGTGAAGCCTGTGGCAGTGTTGGACCCTATCCTGTACCTTTTCATGCAATAGATACAAGGGGAAGAAGTGGGGAGACTGGTGCCACACAAGTGGAAGAGTAGGAGGAGAAGGAAAAGTCTTTAGGGATGCCATCCTGATGAGACGTTGTCCTTAGTCTTCTTCCACGCGTAGATTGGTCAGCTTCCGGTGTGACCAAAACGGGGCCGAAGTCTTACTCTTGGTCTGTTGGCACAGTCGGTGTTTTTTTCTGGAGGGTTGCCTTGAGGGGCTCAGAAGAGTCTGGAACACATTCTCACTTGGCAGCTGCGGGTTTAAGTCTGCTGTGATGTATCCAGGGCATTATTTCAGCAACCTTAACTGCAGTGGGGTTAGACAAAATGACAGGAACCGGGCCTCTCCACAGGGGTGTTAAGGGCTGAATGTTCCACTCCTTTAACCAGACTGAGTCTCCTGGCTTAAAGGAATGAACTTCAATGGTTAAACTGACAAGGAGCCTTTCCCTAACCTATTGGTTGAGAGTCTGAAGCTGTTGTCTCAGAGTCAATTCACCTATTTCGTTGAGGTCTCCTCGTAATCCTTTGATGAGATCCATACAGGATCTCGTAGAAAGAGAACCTAGTCTTCTTGGTTAGGGTCAACCTGATTCTTAATAGTGCCATGGGGAGGACTTTGTCACAATGTAGATGTGTCTTCCGACATAGTTTTCCCAACTGAGTCTAAAGGGTCCTGTTCATGTATTTCACTTGTTCTGAACTCTGTGGTCGATAGGCGGAATGTAATTTTCATTTAATATTTAAATTTTTGGCTAGTAACTGCATTATTTCTGCTACAAAGGCTAGCCCATTATCTGAGCCAATGGAAATTGGTAGGCCAAATCATGGGACAATTTCTCAGAGGAGCAGTCTGGCTATTTTTCGGGCCTTCTCATTCTGAGTAGGGTAAGCCTCTGGAATAGGTGAAAAAAAAGACCAAGAGATACTTGAGGCCCCGTGATCGAGGCATTTCAGTGAAGTCTACTTCAAGTTCCTCAAAGGGGGTGCCACCGACAGTTTGGATCCTCAGTGAGGCACACGGCCCTTGCCTGGGGTTGTCACGGGCACAGACTTTGCACCATTCACACACCGTTCTGGAGATGCTAGACAGCCGAGGGAAATAGAAGTACCAGCCCCGAGTGGTTTCTAGGGCAATGCGACCAAGATGAGCCCTTTGGTGAAACTGCTTGACAAAAGCTGGGGCTAGGGTCCTAGGGGCTGCAATTCGTCTGTCTTCGAACTTCCACTATCCACTGGGGCGGAAGCTCCCCTCTTCAGTCTTAAACCAGGCATCTCCTTGAGGCGAGTACTTTGGTTCCAATTGGCTAAGGGACTGAGAAACAGAGAAGCATTTAGAGCTGTAGGGCTGGCCATTTCCTTGGCTGCTGCCACTTTGGCAACATGGTCTCCCCTGCGGTTGCTCTGGGCAATTATGATGTCCCCTTTTTGATGCTCTCTGCAGTGCATGACTGCTACTTTCCTGGGAGCCCACACAGCATCTAAGAGTTCTACAATTTCCTTTCCATATTTTATGTCTTTCCCCCCAGAACTGATTAGACCCTTCTCTTTGTATAGGGCTCTATGTATGTGGAGGGTGGTGAAGGTATACTTAGAGTCAGTATATATGTTAGCACACACTCTTGCTGCCAGCTTAAGGGTGCAGGTCAAGGTGATCATCTCTGTCTTTTGTGTTGTGGTTCCCCTAGGCAAAGGTTTTGCCTCAGTGGTGGAATATAGGGTCACCACAGCATATCCTGCAAGGCATTCTCCTCCCCTCACAAAGCTGCTACTATCAGTGTAATATTTTACATCAGGGTCCTTGAGGGGCTGGTCTGTCGAGTCGGGTCAGTTGGAAAACACTTCATTCATGACTTCAATGTAATCATGGTCTGGCTGGCCAGGTCCAATGGATAGCCAGTTTCTTGGCCTCTGACACAAGGAGGGCCATGGCTGCAAGTGCTCTCAAGCAGGGTTGCCTTCCCTGGGCAACGGGGTCAAGCTGTTTGGAGAGATAAGCCACGGGACAGTGCCAAAATCCTAGCAGTTGGGTTAAGACCCCTATTGTGATACCCGTGCCCTGGTTTACTTACGGAAAGACACCCAGACTTAATCAAATCTTTCTTTCCATAAGTGGAAGGCAAAGATTGGTTGATTCTGAGGAGCCAAGTGAATGCAGAAGAAAGTGTCCTTGAGGTCCAGACATGAAATAAGCTGCCTCAGGGAGGATGAGGCCTAAGAAGTATATGGGTTGGGGACAATAGGGTGTAGGGTGATAGTCGCCTGGTTGACTGTTCGTAAATCTTGGACCAGCTGGTATTCATTGGTCCCTGGATTCTGAACCAGCAAGAGAGGTGTATTCCAGGATGATTGTCAGAGATGAAGCATTCTATACTTCAGAAGTCTCTCTAAATGTTTTTGGATCCCCACTTGTGTCTTATAAGGGATGAAATACTGTTTTTGGAGGGTTGGCTCAGCTCCTGGTTTTAACATCACACACACTGGAGGAATATATCAAGCCAGTCCTAGAGGGCTGTCTTCAGCCCACACTCTTGGTACCTTGAAGGGGTGCTCGGGTCTCTGTTGAGACCCTTCTATGAGACTACAGAAGCGCCACTCTTCTCCTTGGGGAACTGTGAATGACATAATCCTTGCTTCCGGCCTCCCCAAGGTTAGGGCTGCTTGGTCACGTGTGTCAAAGGTAATTTGAGTCTGTAGTTTTTCTAAAGGTTCTTGTCCCATCAGTGCCACAGGGCAGTCGGGCACATATAAGAATTCGTGGACGACTTGTCCTCCTAGGTTGTACCGGTGGGGCAGCAGGAAAGGGCGATGGATTCATCCCTTGGTTGCTCCCATAATGGTAGCTTCTCTTTGAGAAAAGGGGCCCACAGGCTGAGTTACAACTGAATGTTCAGCTCCGGTGTCAACCATAAAGTTAACAGGCCGGCCTCTGACTATCATTTGGACCATAGGCTCCTGCGGGCCTAGCAGAATGGAGCCTGGTCTGGTCTAGTGTTGGTAACAGGCTTATTTTCATTTAATTGACCTTGGGAGGGTGCCAAGGCTTGGGCTAGGAGGACCCTACAGTTCTCTAGGCGGACTCTCAACCAAGGGTATTGAGTGCAAACAATTGCCTCCCGAGAATTGCTATAAGGGAATTAGTTTGGGTGGCCAGGTTGACCTGTAATAACTTGAGAGTCCTTTGCAATAATTCCCTTATCAAGCGCTCCCTCTGCTGGCGATCCAATGCCGAAAGCAGGCCAGTTGATCTCACAAAGGGTGCGACATTTCTGTGGGGTGAGTTTAATTCCATAATCTCCTTAATAACCCTTTTTGAAATTCTTAAGCATACAACCTAAAGGTGTCTGTTTACTCTGTTGTCCACCCATCCTTCCACCTGTGGTCAGTGACGTACATACACTCAGAGATTCGCTTCGCCCATCTCTGGCCACTCCCTTCATGGGAATCTTTCAGGCACCTCTTAGCAATTGGTGCGTCGGTATAAACCCCCGACTTGGATCACTGGAGTGGACTCCTCACGGAAATCCAGTGACGCCACCCTAAGCCGTATGAGGTTCACCACAGAACCATGGATAGGGGCTCAACTCTTGCTTTGTAACTAGACTACACCTCAGTCATATGTAATCACACACCAAACACACTCCACACTCCACCCTATGTACATGAGAGGTCACGGTTTCCTCTAAGAAATGTAGAGTATTTGGGTGACCTCGGGAGTTGATCAGACTCCCCTTCTGGCCTCTAGTGGACAGGCTGTCTCTAGGACCTGGGTCCTTACCATACCATTCAGTTGGGCAGTGTTCCTGGGCTGGTTCCTGTGCCTCTCTGGGTTCCATTGTACTTCTGGGGCAGCTGCCCAAGGTCACTGAAAGAGACATTTCTCCCTTTACAGGCAAGGGGCACTTTGGCGTGCCAAGCAAAGTCTATGTCTCTCTGCATCCTGGGGGCCAGACTCCAAAGACAAGGGAGGCAAAAACTGCCATCTTCAGATCCCTGATGAGCCCCCAGAAATGTTATGGGATTTTTGAGTGGAGAGACAAGACGCCGAGGCTATAAGCAGGAAACAGCATTTATTGATGCCGGCACTGTCTCAGCAGATTCTTATCCAAAGGCTGAACAGGCTGAGAATTGCGGGGCATTTCACGGGAGTGTTCCTACCATTTCTCAGAGACAACCAAAACCTACAACTAGTTGTTTCCTGTTTCTTCCTCTTTTTGTTAAATTGGAACACTAAGGAAGATGATGAACTGAAGATGTGAAAAGATGTCTCAAAATACAGCTGCTTTAATGTGGGCATTGGGAGCAATTTAAGTGACTAAGGATAGTATGTGCATAAACTTCTGATGTTAGATATGTGGCTGCTTCCTCTAATTGGAGCTGGGAGCCAAAAAAGCCTTCCCCTAAAAACATAAATTCAAGCAAGAATTTTTTTATTTAGCCACCAACATGAGTTTTTGTTGGGGTTTCCTACTTGGTCTACCACTCTCCTTACTGTAAATGAGGGCAGCTCAGAAGGAGATAATACTTGTTGATTCTAAACTAAAGATAGAACTATTAGCAGATGTGGGAGCCAGTCAGGACCTGTGAGGTAGAGGTGCATTGATCTACACCCTCAAAACAAAGATCACAGGTATATGCCTGTGCTTCCCACTGAGTAGTGCCCTTAATGTGTCCGTAATGAGTGGAACCCTAATGAGGATTGATGTGTGTGACCCAGTGGAGCCAGAGCACACATCAGCCACTGTGATTGGGCTCAGTCTTCCCAAGAGGTTTTTCTGTTCATCCACTGTCATTCTAA
The DNA here is from genome assembly GCF_000325575.1 of Pteropus alecto. Classification (NCBI taxonomy): domain Eukaryota; kingdom Metazoa; phylum Chordata; class Mammalia; order Chiroptera; family Pteropodidae; genus Pteropus; species Pteropus alecto. Next base: position 1,288,196 of record NW_006443120.1, read on the forward strand.
TGTAGGGAGGAGGCAAGAGAATTAAAATGTTAATCAAGCCACAATCTGAGACTGCAATAAACTGACCAGCCCTGGGCCAGGCCAGAAGGACACCTTCAGAACAAAAGATTTCTATTGAAATTGCTAACAAAGCATTCCCCCACACCTATGTAGGGGAACACAGGAACCAAGAGTCATTCCCTATGGCTAAAACCATGGGAAATTTATGGATTAAAGTCTAGGGACTGCCAGGAGGCCTTTCACTCTACATATTCTTACCTTTTCAAGCTACATATTATTCTCCTTCTTCACTGTATGTCCATATCAGAGGAAGTGAGAACTAAAGAATGACATATATAAACTGAATTCTCTGAACACTCAGGGTCCCTCTCAGTGCCTTTTCTGTCTCTCTCACTGTCCTTGTCTCTCTCTATTGTCACTGTCCCTCTCAGTGCCTTCACTGTGTCTCTCTCTATGTCTCTTGCACTGTCACTCTCACTCTCTGCCTCTGAGAGGAGACCACACTATCTGTGGAGTGTTATTCCTTTTCTAATAAACTTTCCTTTTGACTCTAACTTTTGGCATGTGTTTCAAATTATTTCTACACTCTCCGCCAAAGAATCCTCTTCTCTCAGTGTAGGGTTTGTTAAGGGTGTGGCTCTGGGCAAAGATATGCTAATCGCCAACTTCTGCTTCTGTAATCTGCTTGCTTGTTTGATGTTAACTAGGGTGTGGTTAATCTGTTTGCTTGTTTGATGTTAAACCAGGGTATGGTTCTAGCCTTTATAAACTGCCTCTTTGGGGAGCTCAGGGCTGATCTCCTCTAACCCTGCGTGGTAGAGAGTCAGTCGCCGGCTGGCTAATAAAGGCTCATAATTAATCTCAGTTGGCTCCGTGGGTCTCAGAATCATTCGCGCCACAACAGGTTTAGTCTCCCCCTTCCAACCCAAGGAAATTTGCTCTGTTCTGAATCAATTCTGAAGTCCAAGCAATGTTATGGCAAGAACAATACTGTGACCCACGGAGCCAATTGAGATTAATTATGAGCCTTTATTAGCCGCCGGCGACTGACTCTCTACCAGGCAGGGTTAGAGGAGATCAGCCCCGAGCTTTCAGAGGAGGCAGCTGATAAAGCTTAAGACCATATCCTGGTGGTCTCCTGAACAAGCAAGCAGATTACAGAAGTGGAAGTTGGCTGTTAGCATATCTTTGCCCGGAACGACACCCTTAATTAACAAGTAAATGGATTACAGAAGCAGACATTGGCCATCTTCATATCTTATACAATACACTTCCTAAACCACACACAAGCAAGTAGGACAACTTCTGGTATCTAAAGATATTTCTTCCCTGTAGCTGACTTAGCTAGTTGGCTCACTTGAAAATTTTCCACCCTCAACAGCAAGACAGGGGGCCAACTCAGATACCCTTGGCAATGGCAACACCAGTAGCTGACAATGGATGGGAGGAGAGGGATGTTATCTTCAGTTGGAAAAATATTTAAAGAAAGAAAACAATATGGCCAGTGCATTTAAGTATTTATAAACTCATGAGAGTGAGAGAGAAACACATTCTCAGATAGTATTGGTAGACTGAAAAAGGACTTAAAAAGTCATTAGCTCAACTATTTCAGACATCGAAGAGCAAAAAATGAAGTTAAGAAAAGTGTTAAGAGCTGAATTGTGTTTCCCCAAAATTCATATATTAAAGTCCTAACCCTTAGTACCTTAGAATGTGACTGTATTTGTAGATAGGGCCTTTGAAGAGACAGTTAAGTTAAAATGAAGCTACTGGGGTGGGCTCTAATCCAATAAAACTGGTATCTTTATAGAAAAGGAGATTAGGACATACAGAGAAACATCAGGAATGTGTGAACATAGAAGACACAGAGAAGGCAACCATCTGCAAGCCAAGGAAAGAGACCTCAGAAGAAACCAACTCTATCTACATCTTAGTCTTGGCCTTCCAGCCTCCAGAACTATGAGAAAATAAATTTCTGTTGTGTAAACCACACAATGTGTGGTGTTTGTTATGATAGCCCTTGTAAATTAACACAGAAAGAAAAAGAATTTGCCCAAGATTACGTAAGAATTTGGGGTCAGAGCTCTAAATCTTCTAGGACTGTGATCTTTTCACTAAACCACAGAGCTATTAACACACATATGCACACATATATGTACATAATAGAGGACTCACTGAGACTTTAAGAGAGTTTTTCTCTATATAGTTCTATGACGGCATAGACATCTATAATGGAAAAATGTGTGCAATTTAAATGCTACTTATGATGGTCATAAGAAACATTCTAGAGACTCAAATTAGAAGCAGAATGGGTGGTGTATCACTCTAAATCTGGTCTCCTGGGGTTCGGACACTTTCTGTAAGAGTGTGTGTGTGACAGAGTAAGAGAGAGAGCTCCATGAAGAGGGGACCCATGGCACTGGGGACTGAGTTAAGCTGCAGGCCCTCTGTTCCCTTCTCAGATGGCTCCAGCTTATTCTAGGTTGTAAGTGCCTTTGCTGCCACCACAGAACATACCCAGCTGAAGGGAAAATGTTTATGCATTCCCGTGGTGCCTAAAAGCTTAGATAAGGGCTATTTTTGAACAACTTTCCTCAAAGAAAGAATAAATAACTCCTGTTGAACTGAAAGCTGCTTCAAGGCCAGCTGCCTGGATGCTTCTGTAATGTAGAGCATCCACAGGTTTTCCTTCTCTCTCTCTGTCTCTCTCTCTCTGTCTCTCTCTCTCTGTCTCTCTCTCTCTGTCTCTCTCTCTCTGTCTCTCTCTCTGTTTCTGTCTCTGTTGCTGTCTCTATCTCTATCTCTTCCTCTCTTCCTGTACATTTGGTCAGAGTTCTCTGCTTTCCACCCAGTATCAAGGCACCAGCTCAGCTTACTTGAAGGTGTTTTCAGCCTTGTTTTATGAAGCACAGTAATTTCTCTTTAGCTGGGTTAGCTAATGTGTTTTCACTCTATCTATAGCTATTTTCCATTAAATGGCTCTGTAGCTTCATAATATCATTCACAGTACTTTATATCAACATGGTGCTTTGCTCTCTGCAGAGTGTTTTCCTCTCCCAAGTGACAGGTAAAGGTATTTATGTGTGTTGAGGTGGAGACATGAATGCCTAAGGAAAGGAAGTCTCCCAGTCCAGTGACTGAAATGAGCCATCAGAGCAGTACAGAGGTGGGGTTGAAGAAGGAGGAAGTGCAGCCTTGGTCAAGCAGTGATGTCTTTAACAGTTGGGTGTGAAAGTGTTCTGGGCTGGAGTTAAAAAGTTAGAAATTCTCAAGTAGAAGGCCAGCTGGTACACAGCCTGCTCATTAGAGAAATGTCCTTGATTTCCCAACAAGTTTCCATTTTTATCACCTCTATTACAGGTTCCCACCAAATACAACTTTCCTTTTTTTTTGTAGATTTACAGTGATACTTTTA
>NW_006443120.1:1291634-1293507 GCF_000325575.1 Pteropus alecto
ATATCAGCGTGTCTATGGAAGGAAATATCCACCAACCTAACCTACTGTAAAATGCTTTCTCTAACTTTGACTTTTTGCTGCCACCTGTTCCTCATTCCTCTTTCATCCTGCCCCACCAAATGTGGCTAGCCATTTGTACCCAAGCTACTGTTCAAGCCTCCTTTGCTCATATGAATGAGGTCACATGCCTCATGTAAGCACTTTCCAAAACCCTTTTTCTGCTAAAATCATCAATGGAAAGTTGAACAGTCTTCTCTTCTGATAGCAGTTAGGCCAATTGATGAGGAATTGGGTGGGAATTGGCTTGCCTTGGATGGCTTTCTTTAAGAGAAGCAGGAGGGAAGTGATTAGAAAGACCTCTTGAATCAATAGAGAGTTGATTTGCACAAATAAATCATCTCTCATAAAGCTGAACTTCTAAATCTAGCCCAGATCTATGGCATTCCAGAACATCTCACTACCTCCAAGACTCTGAGTATCCAGACTTGGTCTGGGTCTGGGCTTCTAAGTAAAAGCACTACAATGCTAGAAAATCCTGTGTTATGTGCAGCAGTTATTTCAGAACACTTTCTGCTAACAGGTTGTCTCTAATTTCCACATAATTTCCACAGGAGTACCAAATTGTCAATCCAGTTTATTCGAAGCTAACGAACTCTTTTGATCTGAGGGCTTAAGAACAGAATTTGTTTACTCTGAAAATATTTATTCACAAAAGCAAAGCTATTTCAACAGCTAGGGACATTCAGATTTTCCCCAGTATTTGGTTCCAAGAGATCTGAGCACTGGAATTCAGGGAAAGTTGCAAAAACCCATTGACCCTGAGTGGAGAAAGTAGCAGAATGAGTTTGTTGTTGCACCACGTTAGGCTAATTGGGTACCATGGGAATAGATTTGCTGTGGTGGAGATCTGTGCTCTTTGTAAACTCAAAGAACAGGTATGGGAAGCTGAAATCATCATGGGGAAGATTTAAAGGCTATTTTCTCTGTTAATATTAAATTCTTCTATTGTATTAGTGTCTCTACAGCTTATGTTTGTAACGCAATTATAGCTTTTAAAAAGTTTAGGAAAGGAATAAGTCAAGCAATTTGCACAAGTAAATGTCCTCTAGTGGAGACAACAAAATATAGGATTTGAGTATGCTTTGCTATGAGCAATTTCTGCTACTAACCAGTGAGTGAAAAGATAAAATGCAATTGGTGCTAAAAACTTCAAGCACCCACAAATGTACAATTTCAAGTTACACAGCTAGTGGGCCATTCAAAGTACCCATTTAGTAGAATATGAAGGTGGTGACAGAAGATAGCACTATATTAAGGAGCTGGACACCTAATAGGGCAAGGTATGGGAAATATTTTCATTGGTATTCCGTACTAGGCTCTTTAATAAATAAACCATTCAGTAGGAGTTTGTGAGCATGAATTTAAGAATCAGATCGATGAGAGTTCAAATCCTTGCTCTGACAAACTTGAATTAATTAACCTCTCTTCCCTTAAGTTTTCTCCACTGGCAAGTGGAGAAAATAACATTGCATAGGATAATTGGGAATTTCCTATTTGATGTAAGAAATGATTCTCAAACTTGTTTTTTAGAACCTTCAAGTTTGCTCATGGTTTTAGTGATTGTTAAGTGGGTGGAAAGCAATCTTCTATCATTTTTTTCATTGAAGCATATCCACATGTCTCTGTCCTGGGTTTCCAAAAAGGACTTCGCAGTATGAACGGGATGCAGGCAACAATAATAACCACTGATGTGTGCACATCTGGTGTAAGCATGCAGTGAGATGATAGCTTCTATTATTTAAACATGAATTATGCTGGTTGTCCCCACCCAGCTGTCCCATGGCATCAGAGAGAAGAGCTGTAAGTACCATGG
>NW_006443120.1:1293600-1321745 GCF_000325575.1 Pteropus alecto
TAGTATATTGGGGAGAAAAGTGTTAAAAAAACTTCTAAATCATAGTTTTCTTCCAGATAGTTGCATGACCTCAGCTTTCTTATCTAACAGGTAAGTAGACTGGACTAGGTGATCTTTGAGGTCCTTCCTAAGAATTCTATTTTATGATCGCAAACACGGAACAGCAGCTAAAGGAGAAACTGGTCAAATCAAGCTCAGAACTGAACGGTCAGGTATGGATTCTCTCCTTAGCCAGGATTTCTTTGGGTCCAACAGCATCAGTGCATCTTTGCCATCTGGCTTCCCCAGATCAGTGACTGGGTAAGTGTTCCAAAGTGGCAAGAATGCTTTTGCCAGAAAGACTGAGGGAGGACATGCTGCATCACTCACTGAAAGCTTTAGCTCTCTTAAGACCCTGTCTTGGCCAGCTTTAACCTCATAGATGACAGTGACAGATTCCATTAGCTCTGGATGCCTAGCAGAAGGAGTTGGGTCATCCCAGCTAGGGCTCAGCCTCCCAGCTGGCCCCAGATAGATACTCTTCCTTTGCCTCTTTATACAGATCAAACTCTATAAGCTGAGCCAACTCACTGATTCTCACTGTTCTCCTTGCACCCAAGGAAGTCAGCATGCACATAGAAAGCACTGGTTCTCCACCTAGAACAGAGAACATGTGGCCACACAGGCACCTCATGCTCTGAGAACTGAGTGACAGAGGCCTTCAGGCTGGGGGTCTTTTCTGATATTCCAGAGAAGAATCCATGGAGGACAGAAAATATGTCATATATGAATGAATGGTAGGGAAGCTGCTTAGCTATGTCTTTCCACATTCTCTCCTTTCTAAACAGCTCAGTCTATACTTTTAGTCAGTTGTCTCCAGACCTTTTAATACTAGAAGGAAAAAGGGAAATTTCTGACCAATGTCTTTGTAAACAATGAATAGGAGTTGGTGCTAAAGATCATGATTTACTACTGTGATTACAAGAGTAGAAAAGCAGTGTAGTATGGAAAAGGTGTCCTACTTAAAAGAGAAGGCACATACTATCTTTGACCACATCTTTGACCCATAGGATTTCTGAAAAAGTCATGCCTTCTGTTAATTAGAGGGGAGTCAGACAGGCCTCTGGGTTTCTTTTCGGCCCAGCTACTGCTGCAGTTTTCTCAGTTAGCATCGTGACAAGGCTGTCATTTCCACCTTCAGACAACTGCCACTCTTAAAGGGTCTTCCCTGAAGTGAGCAGAAATCCATGTCTCTGTAACTTGTACTAATGGCTGAATCCCATTCTTCCCTCTAGAACAAGAGTAATATCTACTCCATCTTTTATCTTCTTCATTCGATCCTTCAAAATTCAAGTTTCACAACCCTCCACCTCCAGCACAGGAGAACCTGGGCTCTGTTAGGTTTTTTTCACTCACTCATTCAACAATATTTGTTGAGTGCCAAGAATAGATATTTTTTTCAAACTCTAGGTATACGGTGGTAAACAAGACAGAATATTTTTTATTTTAAAGAGCTTACTGATCTCACTGATCAATGAGAATTTCACATCAGGGCCAAGCACTCAACAACAATCTCACTTAAGGAACCACACCCCACAGGTGAAGGTCAACTGAGCCCTAAACACTCTGGGGACAGAAATCCCTGAATCCCATGTGCTCCAACAACCTGAGACCCACTACCCTTTTGCTCAGAGACCGGACCTGACAGCTGTCTCTTCCTTAGCAAGAAATATATTCAGTTTTCTATTATAGAAGAGGAATGCCTCTGCTTTTGATGAGGAGACAGACAAGTTAAACCCCAAATGAATGTGTGGTATTATAATGACATGCTATGAAAGAAAAAAAAATAAGGAGGCCAACAATGAGTAATGGGATGTGTGGATGAAAAAGGGGCCACATATTAAACCCACATGGCAGGCCTTATAATCTTAGAGACTGAAAGTAACTACACAGGATGTTCAGAACATAAAAATCCCTAACCAAAAGCAAGTCATGGTGGGTAGTGATGTCTTGGGCCTGTAGCTTCTATGACAAAGGTCAGTCTTTAACTTTGAAAGTATCTATTGTCTTTGTGCATCTAAGATAATATACTTTTGAAATGTCAGAGTAATTTTCTTTTCCAGACCCCTCAAAGGCACAACCAGAACACAAGCGCACATTATTATCTTGCCCACATATTATCTCTATGTACTATAAAGGTTAACCATCCTGTACCTACCAAAGTAAAAAATTTATGTGTCTCTTTGTTTTGCTTTTTATTCAGTTCCGGAAATTTCTCCACTTTGTTTGCTCTGGTCCCCTTAATCTACTACCAATGGATTTTATATTAGCCTCCTTACATCTCCTTTTTTGATTCTAATGTATAAAAAAAGCTGCAAAACTGCCATTCTCTGCAGCATTTTCTCAATCCGTTGAGATTTTGCTTTTCAGTAATATTCATCAGTTTGGCTCAAATAAACCTTATAAGATATTTTTGAAAATGAATTTTAGATAAGACTCAGTTTTCCATCTTCTCATTTGGAGCTTTTTCAATCAATAAAACTTTTCTTACTCCAAACTCTGACATTTTGAGTTTTGGGCCTTTTGAAGCATCGGGTATATGAACTTTGGTCTAGTAACAATTTGGCAAGCCAGCCAGGAGGTGATTCCCATGGAAAGCTGAAGTTTCCCTTCATGAATCCTGAGCAGCTGTCAATGCTGTTTTGTTTTGGGGGCTCAGGAGGGATCTTCCTCAGCAGATGCTGGCTGCCCTCAGGCACATGGCTCATTTAGAATAAAGAAATATCTTTGGACTTTGTTCTACCATCAGTTTTGTTTTGGGGAGAGTTTCTCTGGGGTAAGTAGCTCTGGCAGGACCAACCAGGAATCCTTCCTCTCTATCTGGACTTTCTTTCCCTTGGGACAAAGCCATCTACATTAGTTGGAGGCCTCTGTCTGAGAGTAAGATCAGGATTATTTGTCTCCGTTGTGTCTTTCTGCAAGCCACAAGCCCAATTTGGAAGTCCGGTACGTTACCCTAGTATATACAATCAGGAACTTCCCGCCCCTCTGTTTGGGCCTTTTTGTGGGGATAAGCCAATTTGTTTTGTACATGTCTGAGGTACCCTGTTGGAGAGGAAAACTGCTTTAGGACTTTTACCCAATTCGTGAACTGGTTCATTTGCATTTATTAGTTCAGTCATTTGAATTTGAAATTTGTAATTTGTCTAGTTTATCTAAGCTTTGGTTAGAAGAGTAATCAATTTTATTGTCTTGTTTGTGTGTTATTTGTGTGTTGAGCTAGTTTTGTGTGACATAACCTGGCCAGTTTTTATTTTGTTTATTGGTATGGAAATAAGAAGTAAAATGGTGTCTGAGATTTGTTCTTCTTCTTCTCTATCTTCTTCATCTCCAAATATATGGCAGCTGCCATCTTGTATGGACATACAGTGGCCACTCTATTTTCTCAGCTTTATATAATGTGGTCAGTTTTACCGCTGAGTTTTGCATTGTGTGTAGGATACAAAAGCTAGTGTTTTAAAATGAAAGCAAAAAAAAAAAAAAAAAGCGTTGCTTTTAATTTTAGCTTTTAATTGGATTGCTTACTGGGAGTCTAAACGAAACCTTTGCTGATTAAATGTGAGACTCTCTTTAACTCCTAAAGAGAAAATAACCCTTGCCTCCCCAACTGGAATGGCCTATAAGGTGATAATAGTAGTTCAGACCCCCTGAATTTGGAGTGGCAGAAATGTGTGCCAAGAATCATCCAGTATGGTACTGCAGCCAATTCCGGAAAAGCCAGCAGGAGCACTGGGGAAAGGCGCAGGGCATCCTGGAATGTGTGCACCCTGAGAGAGTGGTCCAAAAGAGGTGCCCATGCCTTGGAAAGTGTCACAATTCTGGAGGCATTTGGTAAGCTCTCACTTGACTTTGCTTGTATACTTGTAGGTGATTAAGAATCTTTGTGGGATTGCCTGAGGAAAAATTTTCCTCTAGGGCATAAAGCAGTCCAGTAGGGATATTCACAGTGTTTGGCTCATCTGGAGACATGTATATAAGGACTGGTTTTTCCCTAGAAGTTTGTTCCGATTCCAGAGATCTCAAAATTAACATGGGAGATCAACCTATCACGTCCTTAGGAGTCAACCCAATTCTATGAGGTATTAAAAATGGCTTCCTGATTTTGAAATGGGAAGATCTTTTGGAACCTGACTTTTCAAGGACAGATATAAATTTGTAAATACCTCCAGGGCAAAATTTGGATCCAATTGTTCTTTTATAAACTAGTGAGTTTTTCTCATGGCTAAAAGGTCTCTGTTTGTGTCTGTCTATGTGTGTGTGTGTGTGTGTGTGTGTGTGTGTGTGTGTGTGTGTGTATAAACATACACACATAAATATATACACATACATATACATACATATACACACACACACACACACACACACACACACACACACATATAATTTGTTGTAAATGTGAAATAATTTTCTACTTCTGGATGGTATTGTTAAAATTAATTTAAAGGCAAGTGCTTACCTGGCTATAATTGTTTATATTCCTCCCACATGAAAAATACATTGATCTCTACCTAATACCCTCCACAAGTCTCAATTATTATGGCATCAGGCTCAGGCTTGAGTCCAAGATTTTAGCACATAAATCAGGTGTATGTGGAGATGAGGTGCCTGGGGTGTGGTTGTCAGAGCAAAGCCCCTTGAGGATAATTCTTTTCAATATGAAAACTGAGAATCACAGACACAAGTTATCTACCACCTACACACTCAACATTCTGCTAAACTGCTAAAGACACCCATTTGGAAATGTGAAATTGGAGGCACACTCGTCCATAGCAATTTTGAAAGGCAGCTTGGTGCACGCCACCAGTGCTTTGATGAGATCTTAGTCCAAACCTTGGGAACACTTCTCCATGGCCCTTCGCTGTACCCTCTAGGCTAGATTCTTCTAAAGGTTGGTCATGCACATGTTTGGTAGTTGAAGCTGGCTCTTGGCTGGGATATTAGCTGAGGCCTTTTCAGTGGAACATCTATAGGAGGACTGACTGTGTGTCCTGGGCTTCTTCATTCTTCACAACATGGTAGCTGAGATCTTAGGGTGAGCTTTCTATCTAGAGATAGAAAGTCAGATGGAAGTTGTATCACATTTTCTAACCCAGACATAGAAGTCACACAGCAGATATGCCATATTCTATTCACTAGAAACCAGTTACTTACTAAGACCATCACGTATTTAATGAGAGAAAGTTTTATGGATGATGTAATGAAGGATTTGTAGACATGTTTTAAAAATACCACATCCACTCACCTTTTCTTACAAAATAAGCATTGTATCTACAGGAAAGTAGTTCTTTTTGACTCAGTATTACTGGAATTCTAGCAAGATTTTTGTGGTTGTCATTGATGTTGTTGTACTTTTTGTTTAGTGTGATCTCTTGTTTTTTTGGAAAGTAGCAAAGGATTATAAAATAGCACTATTTACTTAAGACTTTTTTTTTTTTTAAGAAAAAAAATGTAAAGATCATCTCATCAAACTTTTACACTGGGAAATGTGATTTCTCCTTGATGTTGAGAATCATTTCTTCATGGAATGTAATTCAAATTAGCATAACACATTTGTAATTCAGTAAAAGGCTTATGGTAGTAGAATCAATATTTATAAGATTTATTAATTAGAGTCTTTTTTTCAAAATTTATCTTGAGAGCTATTTATTGACTGAAGCCTAAATAATTCAATACGCTATCCCCAAAAATTCTTTAAAAATTTTGGACATTTAGATGGAGGAATTGGTGAGAGACTTTATACTAAGTGAGGTTACTTGTAGTTATTTTATGGAGGAAAGACATGAAACAGACAGAAGTGTAGAAAATCAAGTGCAAATGTTTTATGGCAAAGGCGATGACAGGAAGGAATGTAGTTTTGTTACTCCTAAAGGTTTTAACTTTGTTCTTCATCATGAGTAATCCAAGCTGCCACATTTTAAGACTCCACTACACATTACAGATCACATTTTATTGCAACTAAATTTATTTCAAAACTTGATACTGGTTTTGAGTTAGGCTATTCTCAGTTGACTTCCTTCATCACCAAACTCTATTATCTTATTCACACACACTGATGATCTTACCTCAAAATTAGACATTGCATCTTCAAAAGGTCTACTCTTGGGTGAAGAAATTCATTGTCTTTGACAGAAATTGTTATCTATGAAAGAAACACAAAAGAAATGTGAAAAACTACAGAATGAAAACAAGAAGTTGAAAGAAGAATTAGTAAACTTCAAGAGTCACATAAAAATGAATATAGTAGAATATAGTGAAGTCAAACAGAATAAATGGGAGATTGAAGAAAGAGCAAGACAGGAAATACGGGAAAAATTAAAAGAAGTTAATCTACTTTTACAGGTTAATTTATTGATCTTGAATGTGCTTTAATTCATTTCACTAAACATTACATTTTGGATACATACATTGTATATATTTACTCTACTTCCCTTAATAGCAATTTGTTTGGTAGATTTATGGAAGGAAGGTGGCATTTGTTTCTCCCTTTAAATATTTCGATTTCCATTATTTTTACCACTAAATTAACCTCTGAAATAATTCTTTCTAGAGAATCATTTTATTTTTAAGTCCCATTAATATAAAACAAGACTATTAAGAAGAAAAGAACATTTATTATTTAAGAGTTGTATCATCCTCTTAGATTATTACATTCTATTGTTCAATATTTAAAATTTTAAATTGATTCTGTTGTTTGAATTACCAGATGACAGAAGTATGAATAGAATAATAATTCAACTTTATTTCCATAATTCAGATTTAATTCAGTTGACACCGATGACTAATATTTTAAACTTCAGCTTTTTTATATTTCACATTACTCTCTGAAGCTTTAACTCGAAATTAAAGGAAACAAATCTACTGTAATTATTCAGGTTATAATTATTACAAAAATTTGTCCTTTTTATTTGCTTTAGGCACAAGTTGCATCTCAAGAAAATTTAGAGCAGTTAAGAGAGAATAATAATGCTTTAATAAGAAGTCAAATGGAACTCAGAATTAAAGATCTGGAATCTGAAGTCTCCAAAATGAAAACTTCTCAAGAAGATTCTAATAAAATACAATTGGAAACATATAAAAGCAACTTTACTTAGAGAAATTGAAGATTAGAATGTTATTGGAAAATAAACTAAATATGTAAGTCAAAGCATAGAATCAGAGAAAACAAATTTAGCTCATTAATTGGCCTCTAAAGTTTCACGACTTAAATAGGCAGTGAAAGCTAACTAAATATTAAAATTTTAGAAAAAAAATGTTAGGAAATGAACTTACCTTTTAAATGTTAGTCCAGAACAGTTTGCATATCTCTCCCATTTTTGTTTTGACATGACTATCCCCCCTTTTTCATATTTTTATACAATTAACCTGACCAACTAGTTCTTAAGCTAAGTGTTTTTGAAACTTTATAATTTAGATGGCAATATATTATAAAATATTCTGTCTGAATTCAGATAAATAGAAATATTAATGAGTAAATTATTTTTTTGGAAGATAACAACTTAAACCCAAATAGTTAAGTACTCTGCACTTTCTGGTACTTGATAAATGTACTTTTTGGATTATGATCTTTGCTATTATCACTAGAGGGCGTCTTGAGACAAAGGATCCTTTCTAGTTTTTCTAGCCGACCTAAAGGCATACATATTAATAGGGGAAGATTAACATAAGACTGAAGGGCCTTATAATTGACAAAGTGGCTAAAAATAATAAGGTGGCCTTCCTGAGGGGTGTGTGCGGAGGGCAGAAAGGGCAGATCCCACTTCCAATTCTTTGATAACATGTTATAAACTAATTGCTTCTGGAACTGTTTTGGTTCATTTTGATCACCAACTAGGCTATCTGGTCTCCCCTAGAGGCCGTTGCTATAAATTATGTCCAGTAACAAATGTTTAATTTCTCTAAGGTAATGAGTGTAGGGCGGGGAAAGCAAGTGCTTAGAAATGTCTTTGAGGGATTATTAACAATCTCGAAAATGGTTTACTACATATACCTAATGGTGCCCTCAAGAATCTCATAAGTACAGCCATTCCTGAAGGCGTCAAGTATCACCTATTAAGCCATCTGCATCACTGATTGCCATTTCTCTCCCCTCCCTACTTTGAATTGATTGTTAGGTGGGAATCTCCCTAGAAATCTATATATTTCTTTAGAACAATTGTAAACCTATACTGGTATATAGTAGGTCTGCTCTGACATATTTTCAGTGTTAAAATTCTGTTTAACGAGAAATTTCATGTAATATTATGGCAACTTGAAAAAAAATGCAGTCATTAGGGAAGAATGAAACACTAAGTATGTGTTTTTTACAATCTTCACAGGAAAAATGAAAGTCTAGCAGAGATCAGTTCCAAACTTCTGAAGAAACAGCAGAGCAGAACTTCACTCTGCACTGATATTACAGGGCCAGTCCTGGAGTCACCTGGTGTTGGAAGTCTTAATCATAGTCTCATAAGCCATAGAAATCTTGCTCCAAGAGAAAACTCGGTGACTCCTGCCTCAATCACACAGACTTCAAATAATAGCGTGGAGACTTACTTTACTAAGGTTGGTTATATTATCTCCTTTCCTTTGGGTTTCAGATTTCCGATATAATTTTTGTTGCCAATTTGGTGAAATTCTGAGTTGTTTCATTGATGAATCCACACTAAGTAAAAGTCATAATTATGTGTGCGAATAAAGGAAACAGAAACTTTGCAATCTTTCTGAAGTCCCCGGATTTCTCATGTTCAAGAGGTACCTATCATTAACTAATCAGACACACTTTGTTTCTTGAAAAGCTGCCTTTAAATTTGGTTTTAGAAATTACAATAGAATACAATGTAATACTTGGCGATGCTTTGGCTTACTTCCTAATTGATTTTATTTTGGCAATGGTTCATAACAAACAATATTAAAGTTCTACTGCACCCCAGTTATTCTACCCCTAAGCATCAGTGAATGATTGACATCCAACCCCTTAACTATAAACGAATGTATATTATTTAAATGAAACTGAGATCAATCCTTTTTACGAATTAGGTATCCTTGTAACACTAAAAAGATCAATTTCTCTTTTTAAGGTAAAATTTGTCATCTGATTTGAGAGTACATCCTTAATTGCTATTTTACTTATACTATTTTTATTTTATTTCAATTGGCTTGCTGAGCAATTGTACATTTTCTAAATAGTTGAAGCAAATATTTCAATGTTTAAAATGAAGTACACTTGTGTCTGTATAATTTGCCATCACTTAAAAGATTGATGACTAAGATAACAATGACAGGGAGTCTGACAGCAACTAGTTTTCATTGTGTATCATTGTTATTAAAATATCCATTCTTTATCTCATTAATTGAGTCTTTATTTGGTTCTTTTTTATAGTTTTCAGCTCTTTGGTAAAGTCCACCTTTTGTTTATTAATTTTATTCCTGAGCTTGGTGAACAACCCTTTGACTTTTCTTGTACCTCATTCATTTCTTAATGAATGCTATTTTGAATTCTCTATCATTTACATCACAATCTTCCATGACTTTGAATTTGGTTTCTGGAGAACTATCATGTCCTTTCTGTTTTACCATGTTACCTTGTTCACGCTGCTCAATGGGTTGTTCCTCTGCTGGTACATTTGAAGTAGTAGACATCTTTCTTAATTAAGTAGATACCTTTTGATTTGAACAATCAGCAGGTTGATAAAGAGAGGTCTTTTTTTTGTTTTCCAATAGATGGTGGTATAAGCTAGTTTTTGTTTTCTCTCACCTGTGCTACTTGAGTCTTTTAGGTCCATGTGTGGGAGCTTAGCTGAGTGACTAGGGTGGTTGGCGTCGCCACTGTATCCAGGTCCCCTGAGTCTTGGGGCACCTCCACCAGCATGTGGCGATGAAAGATGTAGTCGTTGGAGTGGAGACGGTTAGTGAGCCCATATGAGCTCACTAACTTCTGGCATAGCTGTGCTCTGGCCTGGACCTGGGGACTTGTCTCTGCTGCTGGTACCTCATCTTTCTGGTTGTGGAAGTGCTGCTGCAACTGAGGAGGGATCTGGGTTCTTGGGGAGGTAGAGGATGCTGCGACTGCCCCTTTGACCCTCTGCTGGGCTATGTTATGGGAGTGGCCACCTGAATCCTCCAATATTGCCTTTGCTAAGGCCGCAGACTCAGGCTTGTCTGCCTGGAACGGTAGTTAAGGGTTTGCCCCTGTCCTTCCCCCATCCTGCCTCCCTACACATTCCAATATGCCTACCTGCCCACATACTGATGTGTGGACTTTTTAGGAGTCCTAGTGTGCTGAGCACAGAAATTCCTGTTGGATTATAGATGTCTGACTAGTTGTAGATGTAAGGGGAGGTACAAAAGGGTTGTCTCACTTGCCAAGGTGCTTATATCACTTTCTAAAATATCCATTTCAATCTATGCACATTGGTTTATGTTTTTGATGGTGTTTTTATGGCCTTCTCAAAGCAGAATAAAATAGAAGAAGTCTGTGCTAAATGAAGCTTCAACCCTGGTTTTGAATTTAGTTTCATCATAATAAGTCATAGGAGAGCAGAACTAAGAATTTTTGACAGCCTTTTGGCCAAATAGGGTCTAAGGGCTTTGAAGTAGTGAAACCGAACTACTGAGTACCAAAGGAAATGAGTTTCAAATACTTCTGTAAATTGTTAAGCATGATGCACACTTAAAATGCTTTCATTAGTTCTCACTTGAAAAATCAGATATAGTATCATTTCACAAGATGAAGATGAAAGAGCATGTAAATGTAGAAGCAATGTAAGAGAAGATTTTTGAGAAAATATTTTCTTATTTAATGTTTTGGTCAAAAAGAGATGTTTATTATTTTTTAAATATATTTCTAGATAAATTAAAAAATAGTTTATTTTAAACTTAATGTTGTAGCTCCAAAGGATATATAGTTCCCTTGTAAGGCATTGGTTTGCCAAATCATGCCAGTCTTAATTAGAGAAATTAAAGAGCAGCACTCAGTCAAGATCCAGACATAAGTCTCCAATATCACTACAGAATGCCTAGAAAGGCTTATTATACAGTTGATATTTACAGAATTCTTAGTCAGAAAACATAAAATAATACTCTGAGAGGGGGTAACATCCTGTCTAAAATCATAGAAAGGGGTGGGTTTTTGAATGGGGCATTACAAAACAACCACCTTCTGAAGATTTTTAGCTATGATTCTCAAGAGTCAAATGTTAAAATAACATTGATATTGTATGTGTTTATCAGTCCCTTTATTTGTAAGGTTTTAACATTTTGGACTATTTCTACTATAAAGTTTTAACTGATTCAGCATTGTCTTTCTAAATTTAATGACAGTAATGATAATAAAGTATTGCTCTAAGTCTGTGATTTCAGTTATATTGGTAGTCGAAGCAAGTTTTCTCTGCATTCATAATACTTAGGTGTATGGCCTCTCTCACCAGTGCAAGAAGTTCAGCCTTACACACACGATACCATTGTAGTGGCACAGGTCACTACTCATCTGTTTTGCTAACTTTTACCTTCAATTTTTATATTCTAGTTAAATCATGGGATGTTTGCCCTATATTTCAGAAATAATTTACAGTTTAATTCAATTGTGTTATTTAATTATATTGTGATAAAAGAGAAAAGTTAAAATTAGATATATCAGTAGTTAGAGTTCAGATATATCACTAGTTCTCCGCACAGAAATGTTTTTCTAATATCTGAAAATTTACTCCAGACAATTTTATAAGAGATAAAATTTCTCTGGTTTCAAAATATTTTATGTTCAAGGCTTTTTTAGTATTTGTGTACCTAAGACAATGAATGGCCACAATAGTTACTCAATAAATGTTCTTTAAATAGGAAGATTCAATTTTACATTGATTTTTAACTTTTGGTCCATCTCTTACACTTTCAGAAATTTTTTAATGAGTAGTTTTTTTATTTCTCAAATGTCTATTCAGTTTAACAACTCTTTTTCTTAAAATGATTATACAAATACATCAAAGCTAAAATGAATAATAATTAAGACTCTAGGACATCAGAAGCACAATGGCATGAGGGGTCCCCTTGATGTCTCCCCTTGAAATTATAACAAAGTGAGCAACTATAATCCAAGGGAAGATTCCCAGCCTAACACACAAACACTTCTGAGAGATATGTGCATCAGAGTAACTGAAGGTTAGTGAATTGGACAATCAAAAATGGAGAAAAGTAAGAGGAGCAGAGACTGGAGCCAGGGACACTGCCCAAAGGTCTCTGTGGGACTCAGGAGAGGGGAGAAACTAAGTTGCATTGTGTACCCTCTGTCTACCCGAACATTTCTGCCTGAGTGATCAGCATATACTACTGTCAGAACCCAGTGATCAGGGCAGAGACAGAATACAGAAGTGTAACAGCTGTGTTCCAGCAGCTGCCATTGCCAGGAAAAAAGCCTGACCACCTCCTTCAACACTCCCAGAGCTTTCAAGGCCCCCAAGGGAAAGTGTAGCAGCCGGTATTGGGCTACAGAACACCACATCATCAACCCCGGGAGCTGAGGTGCAGATGCACACTGCAGTGCTCCAAGTGACAGGGGTATGGCAGCAGAGGCCTGGCGGTCACCATTACTGGAGGAAAGCAGCTATAGAAATACACAAAGCAATATACATATATTGCATTATTGAATTGTACACTTGACAGCTATATAATTTTATGAACCAATGTCACCCCAATAATTTTTTTTAAATAAAAATAAATAAATAATTGTAAGAATTTATCAGTTTTGGAAGGGAAATAATTAAGATTTTAACTTTTCTCATGACAGAACATTGTTTCAACAGAATATTGAGTCATATTTCTTCTCAAGGAAAAATATGCCTCATTTTTGCATAACCAAGGCAATGTCTTTCCATTTCAAATTTAAACTCTAATCCAACTATCACAGCGGTGATTCTAGTTTCTCATAAGGCAGAGAGAGAGTTTAACAAACTTGTTTATTATATCGATTATATGTTCGATATAATTCCCCATGTCTCCACTTTATTTTGCCACTTGAACAAATGCCCAGAAGTCACTTCATCTTTGAAAAGATAAGATAATTACTCAACTTCTTTCTATTCTTTTTTCATTCATTTTCTCTGTACTTAATTTTTCAGTTCTTTGATCAACTAATTTTTCCTCAGTTCTTGACTCTGCAACAAAATTCATGTATTTAACATTTACAAATCGACAAGTGCATTTCCTTCATACATTAACCCATCTACATTTGGATAATAAATAGCAAAGTTTGAAATGGACAAAATTACTTGATTTTATGGCATTATATTTATTTTTATAACATTCACAATAAGAATGACATCAAATTTTTTCAGCTTTACTGAAACATAATAGACAATTAGCTGCTCATATTTACAGTGTACAATTCAATAAATTTTTTTTCAATTATCATTGGCATACAATAATATATTTGTTTCAGTTGTACAACATAGCGATTGGAAATGTGTATAAGTCACAAAGTGATCACCTCCCTAAATCTAATAACTTTCTTCACTTTTACATATTGATTACATTACGAACTATTGTCCTTATGCTACACTTTATATCTCCATGACTATTCTGTAACTATCCATTTGTACTTAATACCTTTGCCCCTTTTTACCGATCCCCCACCAACCATCTCCTGTCTAGTAGCTTTCAAAATTTTCTCTGTATCTGAGTTTGTTTCCATTTCCATTGTCGTTGTTATTTATTTTGTTCTTTAGATTCCACATGTACATGAAATCGAGTGACTTTTTCTGATTTACTTCATTCAGCACAATAACCTCTAGGTCCATCATGGCAATATCTTTTTTTATCCCCTTACTTTTAACCTCTGTGTATCTTTTAATCTGAAGTGAGTCTCTTGTTTGCAGCATATGTAAAGGTTTTACTTTATTATCCATTCAGTCATCCTATCTTTTGGTAGGAGCACTTAATTCTTTTCCATTTGAGATAGTTGTTGATAACTATATAGTTATTACTATTCTTTATTCATGTTTTTGATACATGTTTTTTCTTCTTAAAGAAGTCCCTCCAACATTTCCTGTAATAGTGGCTTGGTGATGAACTCCTTTAGCTTTTTCTTATCTGAGAAACTCTTTATCTGTCCTTCAACTTTAAATGATAGCTTTGCTGGATAAAGTAATCTTGGCTGTAAATCCTAGGTTTTCATCATTTTGAATAATTTCGTGTCAAGCCCTTCTGTCCTTCAAAGTTTCTTTTAAGAAACCAGTGACAGTCTTATGGGAGCTCCCTTGTAGGTAACTAATTGCTTTTCTTTTGCTGCTTTTAAGATTCCCTCTTTGTATTTAACCTCTGGCATTTTAATGATAATGTGTCTTGCTGTAGGACTCTTTGGGTTCATCTTTTTTGGGACTCTCTGAGCTTCTTGGGGTTGTATTTGTCTATTTCCTTCACCAGGTGAGGAAAGTTTTCCACCATTATTTCCTCAAATAGATTTTCAACTTCTTGATCTCTCTCTTCTCCTTCTGGTACTCCTATGCTGCAAAAGCTGTTAGATTTAATTTTGTTCCATAGGATCCTTAAATTATTTTCATGTTTTTTGATTTTTTTTTCCTTGTTGTTGTTCTGATTAGGTGTCCTCTGCTATACCGTTCTGTATATTGGTGATTCTATCCTCCACTTCATCCACCCTATTGATTTCTTTTAATATATTCTTTATCTCAAATAATGTGTTCTTCATTTCTGAATGGTTCTGTTTCATAATTTTAATTTACGTTTTTATTTTTTTTATTTCGTTGTTAAAATTCTCACTGAATTTATCTACTCTTCCCCTAAGTTCCTTGAGCATCTTTATAACCAGTGTTTTGAAATCTGCATCTGGTGGATTGTTTGACTCCATTTTTCTTGGAGCTCTGTTCTGTTCTTTTGTATGGAAACTGCTTCTTTTTCTCCCCATTTTGGCTGCCTTTCTGTGTCTGTTTTTATGTATTAAGAAAATCTCCTGTCTCTTGGTCTTATTAGTGTGTATTCGTGTAGTAGGTGTCCAGTGGCACAGTCCTGAGAGGGATCCGACTGTAGGCCAAGTTTGGCCCCAGCCTGTGCCCCTCTGGGGCCACCTGGTAAGATTCCACAAGCAATTTGTAGATGCTGTGCTTATGGTTGCCTCAAAAGGCAATGCCAGAAACTGCGGCCATGTACCACCAGTGTGGGGCTTGGAGCTCCTCAGGAAGGGGCACAGGACAAGTCAAGGAAACCACTGGATGTGGCTTGGGTAAGCATGAGCTGGGGAAGGCAGAGTTTCAGGGAATCCTCTGGGAGGAGCAACCCCTGTTATCTAGTTTGATGATATCTCAGCTATGATGGTGCTGTGTCCACACACTGGTGGCGGAAGAGTGGTCAACAGAGGAACAGTGGATATTGCCAGCATTTCTGCCCTGGAGAAAGCCTCACCTCCAGCCATTGCTCCAACAACTCAGCATTCCCCTGTAAGGCCTCTGTGACTCCTGAACACCTGACCTGTCACTGGTGCTCAGAATGGTTGAGTCCATCACCAGGAAAGTCTGGTCCTGGACACAGTCCCTTTAAAAGGAAAGTCTATACCTGCTGGTTGCAGCTGCCATAGCCTCTGTCCCATTCAACCAATTGGGACGGGTAGCCTCGTGTCTTCGCCTTTTCCTATTTCCTCTCATTGCAGGGTGATTTCTTTTTAAATTTATTTATTTATTTTAATTAGTTTAAAGTATACAGTACATTGGTTAGACATTTATACGGCTTATAAAACGATTCTCCTAATTGCTCCTTCTCTCCTCTGGTTTTCCACCTAGCCAATATATTAATGCTAACTGTATTTCTTATGCCGTTCTCTCCATCCCCGTGACCATCTGTCAACCATGAATTTGTACTTCTTTAAAGCAGAGTGATTTCTTATTTCTCTCCCTAGTTGTAGAGCTTCTGTTTATCCAGACCACAGGCAATTTTGCTTGCTGTTTGCTCCATGTTTCTGTCACAACTTTGGTGTAGTCTCAAGAGGAGATGTACAAAGCCTCTATCATCTACACCATTTTGCCAAATCTGTCAAGAATGACATCAAATTTTAACTGAAAAGCATCCATAGTTACTGAAAATATTTTAATTTAGGAAATGTGGATATGTATGGTGGGTGTGTACGTGTTTATCAAATTGGTCTCAAAAAAAGAATGCAACATTAGTTTTCAGACTGCAGTCTCAAATCTAATAGAAAGGTAACGATTCAAAAAATTACTGTTGAATGAATGAACATATATGTATATTTTATTGTGCTATGTTATTATTATTGGATTCTCTCTGTTTCTCTTTCTAAAATGTTCCTTTCAATTTTCCCTCTTTAAAATGAGAGTTGTTTTGAACAATGTACATTAATTTAAAGTCAATGAAGAAGAAAACATTTCTATACATGTTGTGTAGTCATCTTTTTTGATGGAGCTATGGTGGGGGAGGTGACAAACAACACTCCTCTTCCCCTTCTGAGCTAGAATGTAGGAGTCGGACAGATGGAGATCACCTTACTTGCTTTGTTCCTGACACATATTAAAGACCTGGAGGGTGTTGTTTAGATGTGTGGCCACAGTGGGCTTCCAAACACTGATCCCAAATCAAGAACTTCCTCACACAGTTGTAAGCAGAGGAAACAATGCTTGACATCTGTCTCAAGGCCAGGCTGCTTACTGTGGAGATGAAGGCAAATTCGACTACACATTACTGTGAGAAAACATATCTTTTTAAAGAAAAGATGAAAAACCAAGCATGCATTTCTTAAAGTTTTCATCTCTCAAATTAGCCCATTTGGAAATTCTCCCCTACTTTTATGAGGAGGGTAGAGAGTGTATAAATCCTCATGTAAAAAAATTGAAGCCAGAGAAATGAAGGTTCTCCTATAATTTCTAACTGGGTTGAAACTCTAGTTGAAATTAAGCTCATGTCTTTTGTACATACCAACTAATGGTGAGAAGTTGGACAGAAGTATGCTAGATGGTCAAGAGAAGTCTCTTTCGTGTTTAGCAGTTTGCTATTGATACCCCACAACATGAATAATTATTTGTTGATTATTTTTGGTAAACAAAGTACTCTTTGGAGAAAAAGAAGTGCTTTTAAAAGAATCAAATTCTTCAATTTCAGCTTGCTTGGTTTACTGAATGATTTTCTCCTTCAAGTTCCCTGTCATATGGTTAAAAAAATGTGTGCTTTGTAAATTAAGTGTATTGATTTTTTGTACTAGGAGTTATAGTATTTATGGTATGTTATTTTTAGTCATCCCTTAAAACTTACAATTTAGTTAGAAAGTTATTAATTGTGTCTTATGTCTAAATATTGTTGACCTACATGACCAAGTTTTACATGTTTATTTTTCTCTGAGTTATAGTTAAAAATCAATATTATTATTATTTTTTTTTTTTCAGGAATATGAAGAAGTAGCTGGCTCAGAACTTTAGATTTAGTAAGACAACTCAAAGCCCATTCCTGGATTGCTGCTAGTAGGTTTTGTGACCTTAAGCAATCTATAGTCTCTCTGACTCTTGTTGCCTTTTACGTAAAATTAGAGACTTTGACTATCATTCTTAAAAAAATATTTTTTCAAAGACTTGAACTGTTCTTTGTTTTAAATTTTTGTATGAAATTGTATAATATAAAACAAAGACAAATGAAGCTGCCTTGCTAAAGAAGGGAGAGCCTCTGATGCTGTGTAATCTTGCATGTGTCCCCAGTGGAAACTTAGATTTTTATGGGGCATATTTGAGAACAACTAGTTATGAGAAAATCCTTCTCAGTAAAACTCTGTTAAATTAAAATTGCTGACACGTTGTTTTCCTTCGTATAATTTTCTCACCTTTCTATATTTTTAATAAATGGAAAAGTATAAATCAAATTGCAGATGTGTCCTCCACATTAATGTTAGACTTCCAGCTTCTTCCACCACCTGAACACAAATCCTCACCTAGAAGTAAACATAAAGGTCACAGAATTAAATATTTAGGAAAAGAGCTTTTTGGGGCAAAAGTAATAATGTTATATTGGTGGTTTCTTAGTTTAACTCATGAAAAACTGTGATTTTGAATGATAACATGAAACTGTTTCAATAAAGTCCTCTCCCTTCGTCTGGTATTGAGTTCTTGATTTTATAAGGCCTTTCAAGTAATGATGTCACATTATTCATTATA
The DNA here is from genome assembly GCF_000325575.1 of Pteropus alecto. Classification (NCBI taxonomy): domain Eukaryota; kingdom Metazoa; phylum Chordata; class Mammalia; order Chiroptera; family Pteropodidae; genus Pteropus; species Pteropus alecto. Next base: position 1,311,765 of record NW_006443120.1, read on the forward strand.
TAAGCCCTGCCTTTCATGTCATTGTCAAAAAAGATGTTATGGAAAACAGTTTGGAAATAATGGTTAACGTTAGCCAACAAATTTTTCTTCACATCTAAACTTTGGAGGGGCATAGTCATTGTTGCCACAGTGTTTATATTCAGTAAACTATTTTAAACCCTTTTGAGGTATTTAATGAGAAGATACCATTTATGAGAAATATCTGAAGAACACTCTAGATGGGGACATTTGTAATATTGTTTGAAACATTCCCACACATTTCATAATTAAGTAGACTATAATGATAATTAGTTGAATGTTTCAAAAATTCGCCTTAATTTCTAGAAAGGAAACAAAGTTACAATGAAAGGATTATATATTTTTTTGTTGTTTCTAATTCTAGAAAGTCATTAATCAGAAACTAAGTTTAAAAACTGGCTCTAGCCCATATTTTTTCTTTCTTTTTTATATTTTTATTTTTTTAATTATAGATGATATACAATATTATATTAATTTCACTAGTGTCGGCTAAGGCCGCTAGTACTGAGACTGCTGCTTGTTTAGGTTCTGTGAACCTTTGAGAGATATTAGGAAAGTCTGCAGCTTGAGCCTAGAGAGGTGTTTTTTATGGAAAATCCACTGAAAGTGCCTTGGGCGAGCCCACATATTGGGAAGGGTGGAATCTCAGGGACTCATCAGGGCAGGGCCACCAGTGTTAGCTAAACTGCTGGAGACTCAAATATGGCAGTAGCCTGGGTCTGCACACTGGGCAGGGAAGAGCTCAAAAAGGAACAATGACCTCTGTCAGCACTTCTGTCTGGGAGAAAGCTGCCCCTCCAGCCCTCGCTCTCAAGTCAGATGACTCAGTTCCTCCCCGTATGTCTCTGGCACCCTTTGAGCTTCTGCCCCAGCCCTGGAGCTCAGACAGAGTGTGTCTTTTAGCCAGTTAAGTTCATGTGGGGCCCTATATGAGGAGCACCTGGGACTCACCCAGCCCTTCAACTCAGCTACAATCTCTGCTCACAGTCAGAGTTGTGGGGACTTCTCTTCCCACCACTGGAACCCTGGACTGGGGAGCCCAGTGTGGGGCCAGGACCTCTCATACCTGAGAGAGAACATTCACTGCTGAGATATTTCTCCAAATTATCCACCACACATGGGAGTGGAACAAGCCTATTTCGGGGTCCACCCTCTTACCAGTCTTGAAGTGGACTCTTCTGTGTCCCCAGTTGTAGGATTTTTGTTCAGCTAGACTTCAGGTAACTCCCACTGTTGAAGTTAGTTGTAGGTTTTTCGTTATTGTTGTTCTTAGCTATTTTTTTAATTGTTTGTTTGTTTATTGGTGAAATAATTAATGAAATCCAAAAAGTTTCAGGTGTACAATTTAACAGTAAGGCATATATATATTGCATCGTGTGTTCCTCTCCCATAGTTAGATTTATTTCTGTCACCACATGTTTGACCTCTTTAACCTCATCTGCCTACCTCGTCCCTCCTCTCCCTCTACTCACTGGTAACCACTAGTCCATTGTCTATGTCGATGACTCTCTGTATGCCCCGTTTGTTTGTTGCTTTTAGGTTTATATCTCTCATATAAGTGATATCATGTAGTTTTCGACTTTTCCTGTCTGGCTTATTTCGCTTAGCATGATTATCTTGAGGTCCATTCATGTTGTTGCAAATGGCAGTATTTCATCTCTTCTTATGGCTGAGTAATATTCCATTGCATATATGTATCACAGCTTTTTTAACCAATCACCTATCATAGGACACTTTGGTTGCTTCCATGTGCTGGCCTCCGTGAATAATGCTGCTATGAATATCGGAGTGCACATATCTTTTCTGATATGGGTTTTCAAGTCTTTGGGTTAAGTACCCAGTAGAGGGATTGCTGGATCATATAGTATATCAATTTTTACTTTTTTGAGGAAATTTCATACTGTTTTCCATAGTTGTTGTACCAATTTGCAGTCCTACTAGCAGTGTATGAGGGTTCCTTTTTCTCCGCATCCTCTCCAATATTTCTGTTGTTCTGTTGATAATAGCTATTCTAACAAGTGTGAGATGGAATCTCATTGTGGTTTTGATTTGCATTTCCCTAATAGCTAGTGATAATGAGCATCTTTTCATATGTTTTTCGGCTATTTATGTATATTCTTGGCAAAAGTGTCTGTTTAGGTACTCTGCCCATTTTTTCATTTGGATTGTTTGTTTTTTGTTATTATTGAGTCATATGAGTTCTTTGTATATTTTGGATATTAGGCCTTTATCGGAGGCTTTGCTTGTAAGTATATTTTCCCTTTCGGACGGTTGTCTCTTTATCTTGTTGACAGTTTCTTTTGCTGAGCACAAGCTTTTTAGTCTGATGTAGACCCATTCATTTACTTCGACTTTTCCTTCCCTTGCTTTTGAGGTCAAATTCATAAAATTCTTTTAAGTCCGAGATCCTTGAGTTTAGTTCCTATGTTTTCTTCTATGCATTTTATTGTTTCAGGTCTTCTATTCAGGTCCTTAATCCATTTTGAGTTACTTTTAGTGTGTGGTGATAGACAACAGTCTGGTTTCATTTTTTTTGCAGGTGGCTTTTCAGTTTTCCTAGCACCATTTATTGAAAAGGTTTTCCACTGTATGTTTTTGGCTTTTTGGTCGAAATTTATTTGCTCATATAAATATGGGTTTACTTCTGGACTTTCAATTCTGTTCCACTGGTCCGTGTGTCTGTTTTTCTACCAATACCATGCTGTTTTGATTACAGTCGCCTTATAGTATAATTTGAAGTCAGGCAGAGTGATGCCTCCAGCCTCATTCCTTTTTCCTCAGGATGGTTTTGGCAATTCAGAGTCTTCTGTGCTTACATACAAATCTGAGGATTTTTTTGTTCTATTTCTTTAAAACATGCCGATGGGATTTTGATGGGGATTGCATTAAATCTGAATAATGCTTCAGATAATAAAGTCATTTTAACTAGGTTGATCTTTCCAATCCAAGAACACCTTTTCATTTCTTTGAATATCTTTTCATTTCTCTGTGTCGTCTTCGATTTCTTTTAATAGGGTCTTGTAGTTTTCATTATACAGGTCCTTCATATAGTTCGTTAGATTTATTTCTAGGTATTTTATTCTTTTTGTCGCAATTGCAAAAGGAATTATTTTTTCCACTTCTTTTTCTGACACTTTGTTATTAGAGTATAGGAATGCTATGGATTTTTGAACATTGATTTTGCATCTAGAAACTTTACTGTATTTGCTTATTGTTTCTAGGAGTGTTCTTGTGGAGTCTGTAGGGTTTTCTATATAAAGAATCATGTCATCTACAAATAGTGACAGTTTGACTTCTTTGTTATCTATTTGGATGCCTTTTATATCTTTCTCTTGCCTGATTGCACTTGGTAGGACCTCCAATGTTATATTGAATAAGAGTGGTGATAGTGGACAGCCTTGCCTTGTTCCTAATCTTAGAGGGAAGGTTTTTAGTTTTTCACCATTCAATATAATGTTGGCTGAAGGTTTGTCATATATGGCCTATATATGATTTGTCATATGTATATTATATTAAGGTCCTTTCCTTCTATACCAATTTTGTTAAGTGTTTTGATCATAAGTGGGTGCTGTACCTTGTCAAAGGCTTTTTCTGCATCTATTGATATGATCATAATGTTCTTATTTTTAATTTGTTTATGCAGCGAACGACATTAATTGATTTTCATATATTGAACCATCCCTGTGCCTCCGGATGAAGCACACTTTATTGTGGTGTATAATCGTTTTAATATGTTGCTGTATTCAGTTCGCTAGTATTTTTTTTAGGATTTTTTCACCTGTATTCTTGAGAGATATTGGTCTGTAGTTTTCGTTTTTTGTTTTGTCCTTACCAGGTTTTGGTATCAGAGTAATATTGGCCTCATAGAATGAGTTGGGAAGTATTGCCTGCTCTTCGATTTTTTGGAAGAGTTTGAGGAGAACAGGTATAAAATCTTCTTTGAATAATTGGTAGAATGCACTGGTGAGGCTATCTGTCCTAGACTTTTACTTTTTCGTAGGTTTTTGATGATTCTTTTCATTTCCATACTGTTGATCGGTCTATTTAGATTTTCCAGTTCGTCTTGATTCAGTCTAAGAAGGTTGTATTTTTCTAAGTACTGGTCCATTTCTTCTAGGTTATTAAATTTGGTGTTATATACTTTTTCATAGTATTCTTGTATTATTCTTTGTATTTCTGCAGTGTCTGTCATAATATCCCCTCTTTCATCCTTGATTTTGTTTATTCGTGTCCTTTCTCTTTTTTCTTCAGTGTGTCTAGCCAGGGCTTTGTCAATTTTATTAACCTTCTCAAAGAACCAGCTTTTTATTGCATTTCATTTTTTCTATCTTTTCTTTTTGTTTTCCATTTCATTTATTTCTGCTCTAATTTTGATTATTTCTTTCCTTCTGCTGACTTTAGGCCTCATTCGTTCTTCCTTTTCTAGTATCATTATCATTTGTTTCTATGTATCTCTCGATCTGTCTTTTTATTTCTTCTGTGACCCAGTTATTCTTCAGTAGCATGTTGTTTAATCTCCATATATTTGTGGTTCTTCCTGGTTTCTTTTTGCAGTTGATCTCCAGCTTCAAAGCATTATGATCAGAGAATATGTTTGGTATGATTTCAAATCTCTTATATTTGTTGAGGGTATCTCTGTGTCCTGGTATGTGGTCAGTCCTTGAGGATGTTCCATGTGCACTAGAGAAGAATGTATAAGCAGCTGCTTGGGGAATGAAATGTCTGTAAATGTGTCATTTAAGGATGCTATTTCCTTTTTGATTTTCTGTTTGGATGATCTGTCCATATCTGACAGTGGGGTATTTAGATCTACTACAATAGTGTTTTGGTCTGTTTATCTCTTTAGTTCTGCTTACTATTTGCTTTACATTATTTCTGGGCTCGCTGATTGGGAGTATAGATATTAATAAGTGTTATGTCTTCTTGGTGCATGATTCCCTTTATCATTATGAAGTGTCCCTTAGTATTTTTCTTTATCTTTTTTATTTTCAAGTCTATTTCATCTGATATCAGTACTGCTACTCCCGCTTTTCTCTGAATGTCATTTGCTTGAAATATCATTTTCCATCCTTTCACTTTGAGCCTATATTTGTCTTTGGAGTTGAGATGTGTCTCCTGCAGGCAGTATATGGTTTGGTTTTGTATTTTGATCCATTCTGCAACTTTGTGCCTCTTTATCGATGAGTTCAGTTCATTTACATTTATGGTGATTATTGAAATATGAGGTCTTTCTATAGCCATTTTATCTTTTGCTTCCTGGTAGCTCAATGTTTCCATTGCTTCCTTGTCCTTATGATTCTATTTTCTTTATTTTGGTTGACTTCTGTGGGATTTTCCTCTGGTTCTTGTTTTATGTTATATACTTAAGTTCTGAATCTTTGGCGTGTGTTTAACATTACGAACTTGTAAAGGATAGTTATATATATACACCATCCCTTTTCTTCTGTCTTGCCCTATCTCCATTCCCTTTTGAGATTTTGGATCTTTGAATCCTCCCCTTTTCAGTCATTGTTATCTCACTTTGTCCCTATGTATACTGAACATTCATTACTATCTTGTTATAGCAATTCTCTTCTTATTGTTTAAGCTTAGAATGCTTTGCTCTTAGTAAAGTTTGCAGTCCTCTACTTCTATTTACCCGATTTTTACCTTACTCCGAATTATGTATTTTTTTTGTCTTTTTTTTTTTTTTTTTTTGATTGAGCTGTCCCCTTTCAGTATTTCCTGTAGTGCAGGCCTTATAGCGGAGAAGTCCCTCAATTTTTGTATGTCTGGAAAGATCTTTATTTCTCCTTCATATCTAAAAGAGAGCTTAGGTAGATACATTATTCTTGGCTAGTAGTTCCTTTCACTTGATAGTTTGAATATTTGATTCCACTCTTTTCTTGCTTGTAAGGATTGTGCTAAGATAATCTAATGGGTTTTCTTTTATAGTTTACCATCTTCTTTTCCCTGGCTGCTCTGAGAATTCTGTCTTTATCATTGATTTTTGATAATTGTAATATAATGTTTCTTGGTAAAGGCCTTTTGTGGTTGAGATAATTTGGTGTTCTGTTGACTTCTTGATTTCCAAACTCCAGCCTATTCCTTAGATTTGGGAAATTGTCGTCAACTATTTGTCTAAAAATGCTTTCCAGTTCATGCTCCTTTTCCTCCTCTTTCAGAATGTCCATAATTCTTATGTTTCCTCTCCTGATGCTATCAGCTAGTTTTTGTATTTCTCTTTTATTATTTTTCATTTTTGGTTTCTCTCTTCTTCCTTCTGATTTATTTCTAGATTTCTGTCTTCAATATAACTGATCCTTTTCTCTATTTGGTCACCTTACTTCCCAAGCTTGCTATTTCATTTTTCAACTCTTGCAGTGTGTTTTTTATCTTCAGAAAATTTATTCTGTTCTTTTTGAGGGTTTCAATCTCCTTGTTAAAAAATTCATTCTGCTCATCTAGTTGTTTTTTCAATTCCTGGAATTTTTGATATGAATTGACTTGGATCTCATTGAGTTTTTTCAGAAATACCATCCGAATTTCGCTGTCATTTAAGCCACATATTTCTAAGTCTTTAAGCTTATTTTCTGGAGATTTTTCTCTTTCTTTCTGAGATGCCTTGTCATCTTCGTTGTTCATGGTGTTTAATGGACTATTTCTCTGCCTAGGCATTAATGGAAGTGTGTCCTGCTTTTTCTCCAGAAAGGTTTATTATATAAAGGTCTCTCTTTATTCTGTTGCAAAGAAGGCGCTTTTGTTTTGGTTTTCAGTCAGTGGTGTCTAAGTCTCTTGGATCCCTGCTTTATATAAAGCCCTTATAATGCCGTTTTCTTTTTTTATAGATGTTTAATCGCGCTCACTACTCTCGGTCTCAGTTTTTGTCAGTATTAGTGACAGTATTGGTAACTTTTGCTCATATTCCCCTCGGTTCGGCAGTGTTTGGTCTCGGAGGATATGGGTTTGGGAGCTGCGGCTAAGCATTGGTTTTGCAACTGCATCTCGTAAAAATCAACTATTGTTTCCCTGCCATCCTGCTTCTCTGCTTTCTGCCCTGTGGTCAGTCATGTAGAGCTCACAGCATTCCCAGGCAGGGCTGTTCAGGGAACTCTCTGCACCTTCTCCCCGCCATCCCCAACTCCTACAGGGAACTCCAGCTACTGTGAGAGGCAGCTTCTTTATTTCTCCCAGCTCACCCCCCGACACCTCGGGTTCTCCCAGCTCACCCCCCGACACCTGTAGTAGCTCTTATGCGCAGATCTCACACTCAGACATGCTGGTGTACAGTTTGGGTGATTTTTGTTAAGTTTTAGATGTTCGGCTTATTGTTGTTCCAAGGGGAGAGATCTGGAGATGTCTCTCACTGCCATGTTTCTCCAAGTTCATCAACACAGTTCTCTTTAGCTGAATGAACATGAATGCACTTATTCTCAAGTGAGAAGTGCAGTGGAAATTTATGAAGGTTGGCAGCAGCTATTTCTATCTGAAATAACCTGTACTCCTGATTTGATGTTTATTCCACATTTGAAAACAGAGCAAAATGCTTATGGTAACACCCTTTTACTAGAGGATAGGCTGATTTTAATAATTGAAATTCGAAAGTACATTTAAGTTCTTTCCAAGTCTACTGTGATTTGACACTTTCGTTGATCACGTCTCATGAATAGTTTCTTCATGTTGACATCATCATCAAGTACATGAAACACTTGCTAGCTACTTCTTTAGTACTCAGATTACAATGCCAATTAAGTACCTCAGGCTAAGAAATAAATAGAGTGTACAGCTGATCATGTGTGAAATGATGTAAAGTCACCATTCTTTGCTCTGGTCTCTCCTGAGAAGAAAGTTCATAACCCTAAACCGATAGAGAGATTTCCTCCTCTTCTTATTTCTTACCCAAAGGACAGCTCCCAAATTTCTTTCAAGGGAGTTCTTCAGGTCTTTCATGCATAGTGCTGCACCACAACAATCATGTGAGGCATATTGATTGAAAATTTTAGTGATATCAAAGATGCTTCTCAGAAGTGGTTACCAGAGTCCATGGGTCACACTGAACCTGGAAAACAATAATATTGGTCTCATGATTAGCATCGGTTAAATCCAAATAAACCACTTGAATCTTGGCATTATAAACAAACAAACAACAACAACAACGACAACAACAACAACAAAAACACAGGACTTAGCCAAAAGCAGATCCACGTTAGAAGAATACATGGAGCCGGGACGGCAGCATGTGCCCCACGCTCTCTGCCTCCCCATGCCTGCCAACCTGAGGCAGCTGGAGTCCAGTCTGTGGCCCCAGCAGCAGTGCTGAGAGGCAGCCCTTGTAGCAGTACCACGGCATGTTGGAATGCCTACATCGACAACCTTATGGCTGATGGGACCTGGTAGGATGCAGCCATCATGGGCTATAAGGACTCACCCTCTATCTGGGCCACCATCTCTGGGAAAACCTTCATCAACATCATACCAGCTGAGGTTGGTGTCCTGGTTGGCAAAAACCAGTTAAGTTTTTTGTGTGTGTGTGAATGGGCTGACACTTGGGGGCCAGAAATGTTCTGTGGTTCAGGACTCACTGCTCCAAGATGGGAAATTTATTATGAATCTTTGTACCAAGAGCACCGGCAGAGCTCCCACTTTCAGTATCACTGTCATCATGACTGCCAAGACGCTAGTTCAGCTGATAGGCAAAGAAGGTATCCACAGTGGTGTGATCAACAAGAAATGTTATGAAATGACCTTCCACCTGCGGCATTCTCAGTACAGACCTTATCTTTCCCTTTCCTCTACCACTCCTCACTGCATTTGTACCCCTCTTTTTCCCATGCACACACATTGACCTATTATATATTTTGGCCATTACTCCATACCCCTTATTGCTGTTAAAACCATATGATATGGGCTGGGGGCCAGGGCTGGATGTACAGACACCTCTTCCTTCCCATACCTCTCCTGTGTGTGGTCGGAAAACTTTTTTTTCCCTGAGTAAAAAAGATTCTACCAAAAAAAAAAAAAAAAAAGGAATACATGGAAAGCTTCACTGGCTGGGTGAGTATAGTGGTTTATGTAGCTGACTTATTGAATTACTTCTCAACTCCAATATCTCAGATGCCATAACTACATAAAGATGGCCTATATTGGGTAGAACCAATTTAAAAGAGAACCACGTGTTGGCAAACCTGTTAGATGGCAGGTTTTAGGAAGATGAACCCCATCAGAGTTACTGGTGATCATGCTCCAACCCTGAAATTCAAACAAATTTGCAGAGTTTAGAGCCTTGGGAGAAGAGCCATGTCTCCATTTGAGAGATGGCTCTAACTGTAAGAAGATGGCATAGAGTCAGTGGGACTTAGACTTCCCTGTAAGATACTGATGCCTTGTGGCTCAAAGACCCTTGTTGCCCCTGCCCCTCCAACACCTATGACAGCTGGAAAATAAAGTCATACAGAAGAACATGATCCCACTGAATGAGACTCACTCACTTCACTTAAGGGGGAAGTCCAGTACCCACTAACGCCACTGGCAAGTGCACTGGGAAGCTGGGAGCTGGGCCTTTGATAAAGGTTTTCATTGGGCCCTGAAGACCATCTTGTGAAGGAGACATCCATTCTGTGGGATGACCCGATTCATTCCTAAACAAGCGCAACTCCACCGCTGTCTCCACAAATGGCTTGTTTATCTTACTATTTGCTCACATAGCTATTTGGCACAAGGTTCACAGTCTTGCTTCCTGACAGGGTACTGGCCCCACCTGACATGAAAGGGTAGAATATTTGACAGAATCTCCAATTTTCTTTGTTAAAATTCAATAAAACAATAAAACAAATCAATAAAAAATAAAAGTAGTACAAGATAATTCTTATTCAGAGCAAAAGCACAGGAAATGGTGATTATAGTATCACTTACCCTTCCAACTGGGAGATGGAAAGTTTCTTCTGCTGTAGAGTTTTTAAGCAGCTAGATTACAGAAACATTAAA
>NW_006443120.1:1321777-1344275 GCF_000325575.1 Pteropus alecto
TTTCTCTCAGAGCTGAACTTTCGCTACTGATATTGTCAAAAGTGTAAAAACAGAGATTAGACTTTGGAGCTTAAGTGTTCTCTCCTTGAGCAAAAATGGAGGATAAACTTGGCAACTCTTCCATGTAAGACTTGAACTCTTTACCTCCAGCATAGGAAAGAGTCTGGGAACCAAGTATTCTCTTTCTGCCCCCTACATGGCCCACACTAAGTACTGATTCCCCCAACTTGCTGCTACTGTGCATACTCTCCTTTGCAAAGTGAGTTACTTTCCATTCTTGGTATTATAATTTAATTTGGTGCAAGGTTTGTGGTAGAAGATCAGACCTGTTTCTAGCTTCAATGTAGAAAAACTGGTCCTTTTTTACTTTTTTTTTTTTTGGAGGAGAGTTTGACTTCTCTTATCTCTATCCATACTAAACAAGGTCTTAAGCAGGTAAGCATTGAAAAGTTATGTGGTGAAGAATTAAATCAAACATACCTGGAAGGTCCTCAAACCAAACAATGACATTTCAGTTACAGAGAACCAGGCAGAAATGTAATCAGCAGATTTTCATCCAGCACACACACACATCTTCCAGTAACTCACTTGGACCTCAAACTGCTATCCCTAAGAATGCTCTCCTCCAGGAGAAGCAGGAAGAAATACTCTTTTTTTTTTTTTTGCCTTCATCCATTTGCCAAGGACTGGACAGGTCTCGTTTTCTGAGGAAACCCCCAATTCTGGTGCCTGCTTTCTGACCAAGTTCCCTCTGCTTCCTCAGGCCAAGCCCTAGTTGTCCCCGCCCTGGTCCAAGGCCCAACACCACAAGCTGGAGCTAGTGACAAGGAAAGATTGTGCTACCTTGTGGGCCAGGGTCCCAGACCAGCTGGAGGGGTACATTCTACCCTCCAACCCTTCCAGACCAGAAAGAGAGCACATGTCTCTGCTCCCTTCTACTCCTTGGCAAAGCCCCTCCGCAACCCTGTTTCTACTTTTTAAAATCATGTAACTCACTTTCAAGTAGGTTTTCAGGAAATTTCAAAAACGATTTCAAGAATCTGTAATGTACATGGTCATTTTATACCATAGTATCTAGTTTTACAAATACTTCAGCCTCTCCTTTAAAAATATGTCTAGTACATTCGATTAGTCAATGAAGAGAACCCTGCAGGTAGTGATGAAGAAGAATGCCATACATATTAAAAGTGGTCTCTAGATTTTTTTAAAGCTGGAGAAAATTTTTAGAAAAAAAAAAAACATATAAGCCATTCAATTCTAGCAGGGTGGAGAAACTCACCTATTTTTTTCTTTTTTTTCAGAAGAGAATTAAATTAAAAGTCCCACAATCAGAGCATAACATTCTACTTGGCATATGGTGAGTGTTCAACAAATGTTGGCAGTTATGGTTATTGTTCTTTTATTCTGCTCAGCCACATGTGATCATTGTACACTGATTTTCCCTAAACTCTGTAATGCCTTCTTACTCTTTTTCTCTCCCTTCCCTTATTTTCTCATTTTTTATCTTTTTCTTTCTCTCTTTGCTCTGGCCAACTCCACAGTCATCCTCCAAGTTTTTTTTTTACTATTTTTATTGTCATCCTTCCTATTAATAATTCCATCAGGAAATAGTGTAAATTTGTATGTTTTTTCCCTGTAAAGTGTTTCTTATTAAATGCAAAAGTATATTATCAAGTTTAAATATAAATTTTTTAAATGGCTATACCAATTTAGTCTAAAAGGTCTATCTGCTGGAATACATGCATATCCCCAACTAGTATCGCTTATGGAGAGATTCTTTAAATCTTTGTCAACCGATCTTCTCGTGGATGCACCTGACCGAGTCAGTAATGCCAAGGAAGACCTGCTTCAGCTCTCCATGGCACCACTCTGTAATCATAGCAAGGATGCACACTAGTCAGTTTCTGGCAGTTTGCTTCAGTCTACTCTACAGAATGTGGAGCATTTGAGAAGACATCTAGGCTCATGCTGATCTTATTTCTTTGATCAATCCAGAAATTTCTGGGACATTTCTTTCTATAGCATCTATGTCCTCATTTCCCACTTACTGCCCAACCCATTTCCATTTAACCTCTGCCTATTCTCAACACCTTTCTTGAAGTCACCAGTTTCTTCCAGGTGGTTAAATCCAATGCACACTGTCCAGGTCTCATTCTTCTGAGCTCTCTTAGCATCCTTCCATGCAGCAGGCCACTGGTTCTCCTTTGCTCTTTCCTTACCTTCTGTGATCTAACTCTCACTTTTTATTTTTTATTTTTTTCTTCTTCTCTGGCTACTTCTCAGTCTCATTTACAGATGTATCCTCTTACCCTTACTTTGAATTTTCACTTTCCAGCCACTAAATTTACTGTTTGCTCTGGTTTATCTCACTTATTCCCAAAGTTTCAATTATCAGCAATGTGAAGATGACTCACAAATATGTCTTTGTTTTAGTTCTCAGAATCCTGATCTATAGATTCAGTTGCTTTCTTGACATGTCCACTTGGTCATCTCAGAGATACCTTCAGCTCAGCAATTCTACAACTTCCTCCTTAACTCCCCAAACCCAGTCTTATGTCGATGTTCCCTTTTCATTGACTGGCATCATCATTCTTCACACTATGCTAGTTTATCTCTCACCTAATCCATTACTGAATTCTGGAAAATTTTTTCCCTTCTGAATATCTTTTGAATTCTTCTCTCATCTCAGTTTCCACCCTAGTCTAAGATAGCATTAGCCTTAAAAGTGGCCTTACTGCCTCCAATATGATCTCCACTCATGCAGAATAACCCTTTCAGATGCAAATCTGCCATCCCCTAGATAATACACTTTAGATATTCTACTTTACACTTAGGATAAACACTAAAACTCAAACAGCGAGTCATCCATGCCTACATAATCTGGCTCCTATCTCAGTTTCTGGCTTTCTCCTGCACCACTCTCCTCACCTTTCTTTCTATGCTCCCACCATTTAGGCCTTTTTTCAAAATGTACCACTCTCGCTCTTATCACAGAGCTTTCTCACATGCTATTCCTTCTGTCTGAATCACTCTTCTACTTCTCTACTACTTAGCAGGTAGGGTCCTATCTTCCCGCAGTACAAGCTTAAGCATCACCTCCTCAGGTCACCATTTCCTGACTTCTCTTGCATGTCTCCTTCCTGGCACTTACCACTATTACAATTTTTCATTTGCTTCGTTATTATTGGTGAATGTCTGGCTTCCTTTCTAGGCTCAAGCTACACAAGGTCATGATTTATGTATATTTTTAACTAACCATTGTGATTCTAGTCTCAAGCAGGAAAACAATAGAAGCTCAATAGATATCTATGAGATGAAAAATCACTCATATGGCTGTATAATAGATTTTTCTATGTAAAGGAGAATAGAGAACTGTAATTACTGTTAGGTTTGGGGTATCTTGAGAGTCATTCTGAAGTGACCAGTAGAATCTTTCATTATATACGTTAAAGAGCATGTAAGAGGCTTTCGTGTATGTTATTTCAGAGGAGGTTGTGGGTACAATAACCTAATTTCCCAGAAGAAATAGAATGTTGCTTCCATTTTATTTACTCTCTAGCCATTCATCAGTCGATGAATATGGGTTGTTTCTATTTGGGGGTTATTGTGATGATGCTATGAACATACATGTCCAAGTTTCTCTCTGGACATGTTTTCCTTTTATTTGGGTATATATGAAGGAGTGGCATTGCTGGGCCACATAGATAACTGTATATTTAACCTTTTGAGAAACTGCCAGACTGTTTTCCAAAACAGCTGCACCATGGACAGTGCAGTTGTAAAGAATGAAAGTCAATTAAAGGGAAGTGAGCACTTGGAATAGCTGAGAATAACTTTATGCTGGGTTAGCTGTGGGGCACGAGGAAAGTGATTTAAAGGAGTGAAGCTGAGATACAGTTATTTCAGGAGACCCTTAGATGTTTTCAAGTCAAGGGTTCTTTTGGAAATTTGCCAGGCGATACGTTTTCATTCACCTGGAAAGAGATGAGATTGATAAACTGTCACTGTTAACCCTGAAGTTGAAGGTTCTGTCAATCTCAAGTATTATAAGGTCAGATAAATCTGTCTTACAGTCATGGTTTCTGGCTTTCTTTTTCTGATATTTAGAAATCGTGTCCTATTTCAAGCTTATACGAATATCCATGTTTTCTTCTTTTCTTCCTAGACTTTCTTTTAAAAATGTAAATCTTTATTTTATGGAGAATTTGTTTTGGAATAAATATTTTGGAATGCATTTTTCCAACTGATTAGCAGGTTCTCCATGTATTTTTACTGAGTAATTCATGTTTTTCTGCTGATTACAAATGCTGTCTAGTTTCTCCTCATCTTAAAAGGTGCCTCCCAGAGCAGATCCCTTTATATCTCTGTCACTTCTCTCTGATATGTTATGTAAAGTTTAGAGTCAAAGGAATTTGTAGCATTCATTTTAATGGTAAGGTAAATATTGTTCTAGATAATCTATTCTATTCTGTTCCAGATATGCTAAAAGTATATGTGTGTTTTTCATTTTATAGATGAGTAACTGGAAGTTTATTGAGGCAAAGCTACTTTTATCCAGGTGCATAGCTAGAAAGAAATGTAGATAATATGTGAATTGTGATTTTCTTACTCATCCAGTGTTCTTTCCTCTGTGTCAGTTAATGTATTCTAGCTGGTGCATGCTTTATGCATGAAGAACTAAAATCTTGTTTTTGTTCTACAATAATTTACAAACATGTAAAACAAAATAGGAGCGAGGCTTTTCCTGTTTTTACAAAATTTTGTCTGAGAACAATGTATTATGGAATCTTTACTGCATCCATAAGATTCAGTCATTTCTTCATTTTCAACAGTCTAAAAAGAGAAGAGTAGAAATTTATTGAAGTATTTCTTGGTGGGAATGCGGGAATACATAGGTATGAGTGCTGGGGCTTTTCCTCTCCTCCTCCTGGTGGAGGGACCAGTGTGTGACTATTGCCTTAAGAATTGTAAAGGCAGGACTTTGGCAGGAGTTATCCACTAGCAGCGGCAGAAGGAAGGGCAGCAGAAAAACGTATCATTTGGGAATAAGCATACATGATCTTACGGATCAAGTGGATACTGCAGAGAGGAGCTATGCTTGAGTGAACCAGGCAGTCTCTCTTGGGAAGGCAGGGGACCTCAGCAGGAGTTTGCGTGGAGTGAACCACAGAAGGGGTCAGCTGGAGCCTCTGCATCAGGGAATGAAAAAAACACCATCTGTGGAACTCAAGAGGAGAAGTGAAAGAGCCAAGTAAAGAATGGCCACATCTCTCTATCCCATTTCCCTCCCTGATTTCAGTGCCAGCATTTTCATTTGTCTTCACAACCGGCTTTGAGTGAAATGGTTCTCTAAAGGACAACTTTTAGTTTTAAATGCAGTGTTTCTCAAATTGGGATCTGTGAGTTCCCAAGTCTAAAGTGTCAGTTTTTATTATCTAGGATGTCAGGCTCCTGCCTTAGAAGCGTTGTTCACATGGTTCCTTATTTCTTCGCCTTCAGTATAATTTGTATCTAAACAGCTATAACTATTGAGATATAAAAACCCTTAAGATATCACATTTATAGTTTAAAATAAATAACTCTGACTTTAGGGATGTCTTACCTGTCAGAATAAATATCACACACACTCAATATGTCAAATAGTTCCTGTCTCATACTTGTGAATAAGCATAATCTGATCTTTCACTTTGAGTTTTGTCACTTAATACAGGGGCATTTGTTACACTATTCCAAAAGTGAGTTCGTCTCTGAACTTTAAGAAATAAAAAGGGTTTCCTGTGGCAGTAGATACAATAATTTCTTCTCTTGTTGCAGATGGGATGACTTCAATTTTTTTTTAAGGCTGAGCAATAATCTGTTGAATACATGTACCACTTTTTTATCCACTCATTCATTGATGAACATTGCTTCCATATCTTGGTTATTGTAAATAATGTTGCAATAAACATATGGATTCACATATCACCTTGAAGTAATATTTGAGGGTTCTTTGGATAAATATCCAAAAGTAGAATTATAGGGTCCTTCTTTTTCTGTTGTTATAGCCTTTGTTTTAAAGTCTATTTTATCTGATATAAGTATTGCTGCTTCAGCTTTTTGTCATTGTTGTTTCCATTCTCATGAAATATATTTTTCCATCCCTTCACTTTTAGTCTGTGTGTGTCTTTCAATTTAAAGTGAATCTCTTTATAATAAAAAAAAATTAAAAAAAATAAAAAAAATAAAATGAGTCTCTTGTCAACAGCTTATCATCCATCAACAGCACAGCAGTATTACAAAAAAAAAAATGTTAGGGGGACTTCTTTAAGAAGAAGAAAAAAAGGATCAAACAAATGAGTAATAAAATGGCAATAACTATATATCTCTCAACAATTACTTTAAATGTAGATGGATTAAATGCTCCAATCAAAGGATAGGGTAGATGAATACATAAAAAACAAAATCCTTATAGATTTCCTTTAAAACAAAAAAGTATTGAAATAAAAGTAAGCTATTGTTTATTTAGTTTTGTCTCAGAAATATTATGACCATCATTTTATATAGTATTGATTATGTAGGAAATGAACTTTATGTCTTGGTTTAAAAAATTCTTAATACTTTGTCCCATCTTCAACTTCTGAACCTAGTAGCAACAGTTTTCTTACACGGAATTTCCATTAGAGTTGATGAAAGATACAGGTGCACTTTTAGAGGGAATATTATCTGGTGGCTTATTATTTGACTAGCATTATAAAAGACTGCTTTAAAAACGTAATCAGTATGGGTAGAAGATAGAAACTGAGAAAAAGAGGCCTTTGTTGTTTATGTGGGTGTATATTTGTGTGATTTTATTAGGATCCTGGTTCAGAGAAGTAAAATCATTATAAAAATGTCATTATGAGAAAAATAACTCAGTAAAAAAAAAGTAAAACTTTAAAAATTAATAAATTTGAGAATAAAGTTTGCAAGCTTGTGTGTGTTGCTGTGTGTGTGCATGCATGTGTGAAAGAGAGTGAGGGAGGAGAGAGAGAGAGAGAAAGAGAATGAGTAATGGTTGCTACCTCTACTGGTAATATCTATTTAGAAGCTATGCATACAAACTAAAAATGTGTTAGGCTTGACCAGGTATATTACAAATATCTTTTTCTTCAATAAATGACTTTTCAAAAACATCATCATCTCCATCATGGCCTAAGATCAATTCTTGGCTCAAGATTTATTTGGCTTTAGGTTCTTAGTGATGAGTTATATGTTTTTCTGATTAACATTTTTTTATGATTTCTACAGCAGTGTAACACCTGGAATATAGTTTTTGTTTGGAGGAAGACTTATGCATTTATTTATTTTATTTTATAAATTTTTTCAAGGTCTTTTAAAATCACAACCTTGGTGATTTTACTCATCACGTTGTTGGTAATAGCCATTATTAGAATGATTGGACAATGATTGGACATTATTAGAATAATTTAATTTTACTCAACCTAAAGCTTTAAGTGTGTATGTCTTATTTAGTTGGAGCAACATTACAACAGAGGATGAAAAAATTGTATCATTCTGAATCCCTTAAGAAAGGCTTTGGACATCTGACATTCCTTTAGAAAACATAATCACCCATTTTCCCTCAAAGCATACGCCCATGCTTTTTGCTATAATTCTCTGTTGCTAGATACGGGTTTTGTATACCGCTAAAGTCAATAGACCCTCATGTGTGTCTAGGGGACAGATACTACATTAGATTTGAGGGAGAAAATGTCCCTTTGGTTGGATTTGGTGGTGTCACATGATGGAATTCCTTTTGTTCTCTACTTTCCAAATGGTAGTTCTTCATAAAACACATTTAATCATTCCTCCATTTACAAGAGTATCCTTCAACACAGCAGAGTATGCTGAAGATCTGTAGGGCTAGGCTGGAGTGTCCAGTGAGTGAAGACTTAGTTATGGCAAAATAATGAGGTGTAGGCTTTATGTTAAGAAATATCCCTGGAATATCAGTACTTTTTATTGTTTTTCTACTTACTAAAAACCAAAAACCTGACAGTGAACTCTTTAATCTAATAAATTCTGTTAAAATAATTAAGTACATAATTCACTATTTAAAATCAAAGTCCTTGTTAATATCCAGAAAGTTGATGCTGTTCCCAAGCATCAACTTGGGAACATTTTAGAAAAGAGAATAAAACAATAATTGTGATTAAAAATATGTAGGAGTACTGCATAACCTAAATTTACTTTCCAGGTTAATATCTGTTAATATACTTAAAAGACTAAGCACTGATTTCTCCCCAGTTTGGTTATAAGCTGCAGTGGCAATTTTGTGCCCTTCCTTCCAACACATGTGTACACATGCATGGAGGCTAATGTGTGTGTGCATGCATACAAACATTCCTATTTAGTGAAAAGGACTCACAGCAACTTGCTAAATTTCATGGTAATTGCTGTTAGGTTTCTCCATAATGGTAACTGCATCCTAACAGCCTATGTAATTAATTATTTATCTTGTAGATTTCCTTCCTCTGCCGCTAGAATGTTAAGTTCCATGGGGCAGAAACTTCTGTTTATTTTGTTCATCACTTAGTGATCGGTGCCTAGAAGAGTGTCTGCCACAATGCAAGTGCTCAAAATAAACATCTGTGACGTGAATAAACGATTTGCACACTTTTAACACTAGGCATGTGACGCTAGGCATTTAACACTAGGAAGGAGGCCTGTTATGACTGTTATCAAAAAAAGGAAGCGTCCGATCATCTATGGTAAGACACCTTAGTTCCTTTCATGTCCTTGCCACTGTGAATAATGCTAAACACACATTGCAATATAAATACAACGTACTGTTGAATTGTATACTTGAAACTTATTGGATTTTGTTGATCGATGTCACCTCAATAATTATTAGTTAAAAAAAGAGCACTGATAAAGGAAAATACATAGATGAATTTTTTTAAAAAAGAAGTGTTACCAACTACCTCTCTCTTACCCTCCCTCTTCTAATGCAGGGTGTCTGGACCTGTTCTTCCTGTCAGGATTGAAATGGCTGAAAGGAAATGTGGTTTTAATGACTTTTCCTGGATGATGACTTCATTTGCCAAACCTTGCCCTGCTTCTTGAAGAAATTCTGTGAAGAGCATTATATCTCAGTGCCTCATTCCTATAGAGTAAGGATTATGAGACTGACAGTAGCTTCTAGTCTGTGACTAGGGTTCAGGCCAGATCCCCACTGAGAAATTCTTGAACTTTAGAATTTTCAAAATTTTTTCCTTTTCAGAGAAAACAACATGCTTTTTATAATTATCTCTATAAGAAGAGAAAATGAACTCTGTTATTCTCTTTAGACAAATAACAAGTAAAATTGTTTTAAATCTACAATTGCCAGGAATATCAGCTTCTCTCTGTACAGTATTAGATAAGTATTTTACTTTAATTATCATATATAAATATATATTTATGTATCACATATACAATATTTAAATTGTATATGTTTTAATATCATATATGAACATTTTACCATATATTTTATATCTATATATCATATAGACATTTTATCATATATTTAATATTATATTTTATAATGTGTATTAACATGTACATATATAATGCCAGCTATCCGTTATAGACTATCAAAACAAAGCGGAAATTAAAAATACTTATATCTTCATTATAAGTATAGCTGTATTATAATCTGATTCTTCTTTTTATTGAGGTAAATTGACATAAAACATCATATTACTTTCAGGTTTACAACATAAGTAATTTGATATTTGTACATATTGCAAAATGATCACCACGGTAAGTCACCATACATCATTACAAAATATTTTTTTGGCAATGAGAACTTTTAAGGCCTACTTTCTTAGCAACTTTTAAATATGCAATACAGTATTTTTAACTATAGTTACCATGCCTCAGCCTTTCCTATCTGTTTGGATGTGGTTATGTGGTTTCCCTTTTGTTTGCCTGACATGAAAGGGTTGGCCTGCCAGTTAGGTGTTTGTTTGTTTGTTTGTTTTTCCAGAGTATATTGCTTCATATGTAGCTGTAGATTCAGTGTGTCTGTGGGAGGTAGTGAGTTTAGGATATTCCTGTGTGGACATCTTGAACCAGACTCCATTTCAGCAATTTCAAAATGCCATCACCTGCTTTCTGGCCTCCATAGTTTTTGATGAGCAATATACTGTTGATCTACTTGCAGATCCTTTGTATTGAGTCACTTTTTCTTGCTGCTTTCAAGATTCTCTCTGTCCTTGGCTTCAAGAGTTTGCTTATAGTGTGTCTTGGTGTGGACCTCTTTGGTTTACAGATTTAAGAGTTCAGTAAGCTTTTTTTTAGTTTTCCAAAGATTTATTGAAGCAGAAACAAATTGGTCAGATACTTGTTGGAAAAAAGCAATTTGA
Organism: Pteropus alecto; assembly: GCF_000325575.1. Classification (NCBI taxonomy): domain Eukaryota; kingdom Metazoa; phylum Chordata; class Mammalia; order Chiroptera; family Pteropodidae; genus Pteropus; species Pteropus alecto. The sequence continues at coordinate 1,332,145 of NW_006443120.1, forward strand.
TAGGTATTCAAGAATATATATATATTTTTTAGGCAAGGCAATCTTTGGTTGACCTCACAGATTGCAAGGATCTTGTAGTTTACAATCCCTTATTTTTTATTTTTATTTTTTACGTTTACAGCACTTGGTCTTCCTAGGTGGCCTCCCATCCAAGTACTAACGAGGCCTGACCTTGTTTAGCTTCTGAGATCAGACAGGATCAGGCTTATTCGGGGTGGCATGGTCGTAGACCAAGAATTTTTTTTTAAAAGTATTGTAGCACAAGTCTTCTTAATAAACTAGATTATGTTGTAAACTTTTCTCTAAATCTTTTAAAGGCGTTGGTTCTTAAGAACTAGAGCTTATTCTATTCCACATCTAACTTGTGTTCCTGAAACACTGCAGAAAGACATTTGAAAGCCATTTTTTTAAGATATAGATTTCTTTTTTATTCTTGCTGGTAATATATTGCTGCACCGAGTGTGTGTAATTTTTCTTTCAGATCATTGTGATGCTGAGAAGTTTCACTGATAACCTGTCCATCTCTAGTTTCAACAGTCTTAATCACAAGTGTCCTTTTTGCGTGGGTGTCAACCAGAGAGAGTGAACTCAGAAGAGAAAAGGCTGGAAGAGACAGAGCAATTCTGCCCTCTTCTCCTTTAAGCAGCTTTCTGTAGGTGGCAATCTAAACAATCAAGAGCCATCTTAACATTCAGGAGGTCTTGGTATTCATGAAGGTGACAAGCCATTTCTTCCTTCATGTTCTGAATCTCAGCCTGCTGGCAGCCAGTATTGTCTTGGTTGTCAGCAGCTTCAACAGCAAAGTCCTCTTCCAGTTCACGCATCTGGCGTCCAAGGACTTGTTAGTTCCTTTAAGTGCATCCACTTCTCAGGTGAGGGAGTGCACCTCTCTCTGGCACTCATTTGGCTCCTGTTTCACCTGGTGCAGGGCATCACTGTTCCATTTAGCAGTCTCGGAGAGGTCAGCAAACTTGAACTTGTATAATTCCTCAGCCTCCTGAAGGTTCTTGGAAGCCAAGATTTCATACTTCGTACATCAGGCAGGGCAGCCATGAGGTCAAGCTTGGAAACACCCACATCAATTTGGACATACTGTTCCTGAATCTGGGCCTGCAGCTCTTGGATTTCTGATCATAGGGTTTCTTCGAAAAGGCAATCTCTTCTTGCAAGGATTCCACTCTACACTCAAGGTCAAGACATGCCAAAAAAGCACTGTTGACATCCTTTCTCAAGGACTGTATGGTGTTCTTTCCTTCTTCTCTCTGAGGCATCTTCTCCTGCAACTTCCCCCGAGCCACATGGTGTCTTTGGCCAGGCTGCCGGGCTCCACCTCCACGTGGGCCTTGTCCTTGGTGAGCTGGTCTACCTGCTGGTACAGCTGCTGTATCTCCTCCCCAGGCATGACTTGTCCTGGCCCTTGAGCTGCTGGAGCTTGGTGAGCAGGATCTTGTTCTGCTGCTTGTCGATGGATTTGGGGAAGCGGTCATTCAGCTCCTGTAGCTCTGCCTTCTCCTTGGTGCAGGTGTTCTTGACTTGGTGTTGATGGCATCTGCCAGCAAGAAGTCCACCGAGTCCTGCAGCAGCCACAAGATGGGACACTGCTCCACAGGCGCACAGCCGAGAAGTGCAAGTAGCATGTTGTGAACATACCCCTGGGGGGACAAGGTGTAGACATTGTGGCTGGTGCTGGGGCACAGCATATTGCTCAGGCTGTTGGTGCCGGTGGACGTGATCTTGTAGCTCCAGGTGGAGCTTGGCAAGCTGGCAGTGCCTGGGCCGCTGAACATCCTGCAGTGGGAGGAGAAGGACACAGACCTAATGGACGTCACAGCAGTATGCTGGGCAGCTACGACAGTGCAGACTGGTGGCAGGCTGAGGCGAGGAAGGAAGTGGTGGGTATGGGCCGTGGGAACACTGCTATGTCTCTGGTGCGGGCACCCAGCAAGTAGTGGGAAATGTGAGTGAGACGTTAGGGCAGGGGAGCCTCAGAGCCTTCTTCATCCTTGCTTCTCTGCTCCCTAAGACTGTGTGGTCCCCTGACTTCTTGGCTGAGCTAGGACCATTGGAGGCTTTTCTGATGATCGCCGGATCTCTCCATTAAGTTTCTTGAATGCATAAATTTGTGTCTTTTACCAAATCTGCCAAGTTTTCAGCTTTATTTCTTTAAATATTCTCTTTGTTCTTTTTTGTCTTTCTTTCCTTCTGGGATTCCCATTGTATGTTGATTTGGTTGATCTGTTTGGCTCTGTTTATTTACTTCATTCTTTTGCTTTTCTCTTCTTCAAACAATAAGTTCAGGGGACCTGTTTTACAGTTTTCTGATTCTTTGCTCTGTTTTTTTATTTTAATTATTGTACTCAGTGCTAGAATTTGTTTAGTTCCTTGATTTATAAGTTATGATTGCTTACTGATATTTTCTATTTGTTCACACATCATTCTTCCAGCATCTTTGAACTACTTTAGCATTTTGAGATAGGTAATTTAACATCTTTGTCTAGTAATTACAATCTGTGTGCTTCCTCAGAGACAATGTCTGTTAAATTTAAATTTTCTGTGAATGGGCCAAACTTTTTTTGCATGATTTTTAATTTTTCATTGAAAACTAGACATTCTGAATATTATCATGTGGAGTCTCTGTAAGTCAAATTATTGTCCCTCATCAGTTTCTCTTGCTTGTAGGTTGTAGCTTTCTTTTTCGTGTCCTTTATAAACAACTTTTATAAGTCTATATCTTTATCATGTGTGATCTCTCAAGTATCTGATCCTTTAGCAGTTGTTCACCTCGTGTTTTGACACGGGTATTTTTGAACAATAGGAGCCAAAAAATAATAAAAAGATAATTTTTTTTAACTACAGAAATAGCACACACACACATTTTCTTTGTAAAACATTAGAAGTAATTACAGAGAACGAAAAGTGAAGAAAAAAAAAAAACCCTAAACCCAACCCTGAACCTTCCTTCTATCCCATTCCTCCTCTTAAAGAAAATGTTCAAAAGTGAGTGTTTATTCTTTAAACCCTATGCTTCTACAGGCATATCAAAATATGTACAAATATTTTTATCTTATTCTCTTGAACTCCTCTGTAATTTCCCAATGTATGGGTAAAATATAGGTTAATGAGTCATAACCTTATTGATAGGTCTATGGGTTGCTTAGAGTGTTTGGCTGTTATAAGCAGTGCTAAGTGAATGCATGACTTTATTTAGAGCACAAGTGCTGTATCTGAGAGAGAATTTTCTAAAAGTAAATTTACTGCATCAAAGCATATCCCCTTTTAAATTTCTAGAATTATTGTTAAATTAATATCTCTAGAGGTTGTTTTAATTTACGTTTTCATTTGCAATGTATCAGTTTCAGTTTTGCTATAGCCTATTCCAGAATGTTAGACAAGTGTTTGGCTTCTTCCGTTGGTATCTGATTTTGGTTTTATTTTTCAATTTACTTTTTAGAATCATCATATTTCCTTTATGGGTGAGCTATCTCCTTATATCTTTTGCTAGTTTTCCTTTTGGACTGTTGGGATTTTCTTCTTGATTGATAAGAAATATTTATATTTTGAAATGATGGAAACAATTATTTTTTCTTAAATTTTGAGTCATGAGCCCCCACCCATTTTGCTGCTGCCATGGCTTATATTTTCAGTTGAATTAACTAATTATTTCATTTTATGAGTCCTGGATTTTGTGTCATAATAGATTTTCCCTTTTTGTGATTATAATTATCTAAATTTAAATATTGATCCATTTTAGTGTAATATAAGAGTTTAAGAATCAATGACATGGATAGTTGCTGTCAATCAAAAATTGTTTCCTTTCCGTAATAGGAAATTGACATTGAAACATGGCAGTCCAAACAAAGACTACATTTTCTAGTCATTTAGTCTTGCATATGTGTCCATGTGACCAGTATTGATGACAGAATATACACGGAAGTGATATGTGAGACCTACAGGCCAAGATATTTAAGACATTTTCTGTCCCATTCATAATCTGGACAAGGCAAGGGAAGTGCCCGTTTGAATTGTGGCAGCATAAGGTGGCAGGAAATTGGTTCTCTGAATCACCATGGGCAAGATAACTATTCGGTGACTGGGAACATCTACAGTGACTGTTACGTGAATGAGAAATCTACTTCCATTATGATAAGCCACTGAAAGCTTGGGTCTTATTTATTAATTTGGCTATCATGGCTTTAGTAATAAAGAATCCAGTGACGACATAGCTGTTCCTATACACTCATGTTTGAGCACATTTCATTATACTTAGTGCATTACTCACTTCCAATAAAAGGAAATTGTTAGTAACCTAGCAATTTGTAAAGAATCAGGAAGAGAGATGGTGAATCAGTGAGTGATTTTCAGAGTTAATCTCATGTTGAAGTGAGAATTCTATTCAGTGAACTTGTGTCATCCACATCACTAGATAAAACTATGGCAGAAGCTGAAAGTAAAAAGCAATATCAAACCAATCTATATCAAACTATATCTAGGCTTATTTTAATTCAATCATTAATAATAATATTTCATTTTCAATATAATATCTAGAACAAATATAAATGAGGACTAAAGCCATTGATTTTGTCACTACAAAAGTGAGGAAGAAAATGAACAGATCAAATGAGGAGAACTCAAACGATGTACCTGGTTTAATTTTGAAAATTTATAATTTTGCTTTGTATTTTCATAACTTTTGAGAAGAATTTTTTGATGTGCTTCCATTTTGGGGATAAATTAACATTCTGTATTGAATGGAGTGAAATGGAAAAGGCCTATGATTTTGCAACATCTCCATTTGTTTTGGTGAAACCTTCATGGTAGTCGGAAAGAGCAAGGACTTAATGAGTTTTTGTTATAAAATATTTGTCTAAGAATGAATATCAACAAGATGAAAAAGGACAATGATGATGAACCTATTTTGACTGAAATATTTAAACATTTCCTTACATGAAAGCGTAATTTATAACCTCCACATATCAGAATTTTCCTGAGCTTATCAGGAATCTCATTATAGGTAAAAAAAATTTCATTAAATTATAGGCTATAGAGAAGCGTTTATTGAAGTTGTTAACAAATTTAACTTTATTCATGATAAAATGCAAACTTGATAAATATTAAAATCTTATAAATCAACTAAAAATAACAAGAACATATTTGTAATTGGAACACAAGAAGGAGAGGAGAGACAATACGGCCAAAAAAGATTTGAGGAAATAAATGCTAATTATTTCCATATGTGACGGAAAATATCAAACAGGTTCTAGAGCTCTAAGATACTCAAGAAAGTTGAATAGGAAACATACCATACACTACTATATTATAGTCAAATGACTGAAAACCAGTAATAAAGAGAAAATCTCATAAGTTGCTGTGGGGGAAAAAAGGTCCTATAAGAAAAATGTATCCCAAAATTCTAAGCCAAACACTGCATCAAGAAGACAATGGAACTATAGTTTTAAAGTGCTGAGAGAAAATAAACCTCTCAACCCAGATTTCATGCTTAATTAAAATAGTCTTTAAAAAGGAAACAAAAATAAAGATATTTTTAATCCAAGGTGAAAGAAGAAATCACAAGGGAAACGGAAATTTATTTTGAAATGAATGATAATGAACACCCATCATTAAAAGTTTGTGGATATAGTGAAAACTCTACTTTTTAAAAAATATATAGCATTGAAAGCTTTCTCAGAAAAGCATAAAGGTTTAAATAAATGGTTTAACCCACCACCAGAAAAAGCACAAACATGAAGAAAAAATTAAACTCAAAGTAGAAAACAAGAAATAAAGACAAGTAGTCAATGAATTAATAGAGAAATGACAGAGAACATTAATAAAGCCAAAATTTGGTTCTTGGAAAAAGATAATAAAATCAATAATCCCTTGATCAAGAAATAAAAGAGATGTAATACAAATGACCAATATCAAGAATTGCATAGGGAACATCACTAGCAGTTTCAAAATGATAATGAAAAGCTAATCAATTGGCCACTTGGAAAAACGGATAAATTCCTTGTAAGATAAAACATACCAAAACTGACCCAAGAAAAAACAAAACATCTGAATGGCCTTAAAGAAAGTGAATTTGAAATAGAAAACCTTCCCAGAAAAAAATCATGCCCAGATAACTTCAATGTTGAATTCTACCAAATATTTAAGGAAAAAATGAAGAAAGATTTTAACCATGCATCATATATTTCAGAAAAAAAGAAAAGAAGGATTATTTACGAGCTTACTTCTTGAAGGTAGTGTAACTTCGATATCAAAATCTGAGAAAGACATTCCAGGAAAGGGGAATTGTAGACCAATATCCCTGATGACCATAGGAACAATGATATTTGACAAGATATTAATAAAACAAAAAGATAAATATTTGAAAATAAAATTATGACATGACCAAATATGAGTCACCCTAGGAATTAAGGTTGGTGTCATATGAAAAAAAATCATTTAACATAAATTGCCATATTCAGATTAAAATAGAAAAACGACATGAGAATCTTAAGAGATAGACAAAATTATATAATGCAATCCAATTCTCATTCATGATAAAACATCTCAGCTAACCAGGAATAGAAAGGAGCTTCCTCAACCTGATAGAAACAGCTGTGAAACATCTTCAGGTAATTATTTTACTTAATGAGATATTGAGCATGTTTCCCATAGAGTTGGAAATGAAGCAGTGATGTCTGCTCTTAGTACTTTTTCCCACATTTTTCTGCATAGAAGAAGTAAAATAAAAATAGTATTTTATTTATACTATAATATACAGAATACTTGAATTCCATGCATAAACTTATAACGATGAAATAGAAGGAAAAAATAACTAGAAAGTTACATTTTATACTTAATTGTGTAGACCATAATAAAGATGACAACACTTCCTAATTTAGTAAAGATATTTTAATGTAAGACTAATTTTTCTCATGATCTTTTAATTAACATATTAAGATGAGAATTCTGGGGTGGTTCCATAGAGTAGTGGTTAGCACGTCTGCTTTACACGCAGAAAGTCCTGAGTTTGAGCCCCCGTGGAGCCACAGCCCATACCCTGGGAGCACAAGGCCCCCCGGGTGCGCCAGGCCCCCTGGGTGTGCCAGGTCCTGGGTGCACCAGGCCCTGGGTGTGCACCGCGAGCAAATGGGAAGAGATGCCCCGCCTTCACAGATCCAGTTCTTAAGGGGAGACGGCAACATCCATAGGTCAGGAGTGGAAGTTGGGGGGTGGATTTTTAAAAAGAAAAAACTATTAAAAAAAAAGAATGAAATAAGATGAGAATTCTATGCCAAGGAAATATGATTTTGTTTTTAGTTTATCGATGATTTTTAATCATGCATTTTTATCAGATTGCATTGGGGCTATCAGGAATTCTATAATTGGTCTTTGGTTTGGTACTGGATACTCAAGCAAACCTTAGAAAAAAGTTAAGAATAATGAAATACAAATTAGGCCATGAGCAGCTCCAAAGAACATAACGAGAAAGATAATCTTAAAAAAATGTCCTGAAGATGCACACTTTAGCTGCAGAGAAAACACACATCCCTATTATTATTGAAGAAGCACTTTGTAACACTGGGTAGCCTAGAAGATACAATGTCTCAGTTGCTTTTTGGTTGCCTGAAGGCTTAGAACTGGAAACGAATGCTTTAGATATGTGTGCAGAAAAAGAAAAAGAAAACCTTCTAATCATGGACATGGAATCAAGATTGATGTTCCAGAACACCCAGAAACTCATTGCTCTTATAGTCACAGAATCAACAGGAAAAGTTACCCACAAGGAATACAGTGGATGAAGAATTAACAATAAGAAAATAATGAACATATCTGAAACAACATTTTGAAGTGTTTTCTAATACTGCAGAATATGGATCATAATATAGGAACACCTTTTTATACACCAAGAGGGGACTATCACACTTTTCAGCCAAGTCTAGTAACAGGAATAAGGTCATCTTATTGGTTGAAGAAGAAACACCCATGGTCTGAATTAAGGCCCAAGAAGAAATGATTTCATGTGATAATGAAATATTGTTATCATGCATAAAAAGTGGAAAATCCATAAGACATTGAAATACTGTTTATAAAAGCATTCTTTTATGGCCATGTGGTCTTTTATCTTTCATATATTGCACATATTCTTGTATCCAAAATTCTGTAAGATGTTTATCTGCATAGTCTGTCAGACATTTTCCCAGTGTTTGCCTAGCAGCTCTATCCCAGTAGACAAGGGTTTCAGTTACAATAACAGTAGCCCTGGGACCATAAGCTGAAAAATACTCTTCATCTCTTTTAAAATATGGTGTCATGTAGGGATTGTTACTTGCCAAATTTCAAAGGTCTTAACCTTCCCACCCTTGGAAAAACCCAGATATACTGCATAGGCCATACAAGATGCTTAGAAGCACCTGCAAACACTTGGATTCAGTGCTTGTGAGCAAAGGGTCAAAATAGTCTCCTAGAGCATCAGAGACACTCTTTTCATTTACATTTCTGAAAACTCACAAAACAGAATAGCAACAACTGGAATCTTCTCTTCTCAAATGATAGATTGGAAAGGCAATGAGTACTCTTTCTACTAGATGAGAAGCTTATATTATTTTTAAAGGGAAATGATTCCTAGTTAATAGCATTTTAGATTCAGATGTGTATGAAAGTTAAATGTATAAAAAACTAATGGTTGTCTTCACATGTTATAACATAAGAATTTCATCCCAAGAAAGTTTTCAAAGTTGTTACAAATTGATCCTTAATTTTTAGCTATAATCTTCCATGATTTATTTCTAATATTACATATATATATATATATATATCCTACTCAAATATTGGCAAAACCATTGTACAGACAAATGTTGTGACACTGCCAAAAATGAACTGTAAGTAATGTTGATATTCTTGAACTGATAAACGTCAGTTAACTGATAAACTGATAAATGACATCCAGACTCGCCTTTAGAAAGACAATTGAAGGATTTAAATAACAGATTCAAAGTGAGTTACAAAATAAATATATGGAAAACAAGGATTAGCTGTAATTATAATACTGCTACAGTTTTCACAAATGAACAAGTGAATACATTACCAAGTAAAAGAATGTAAAGATCATTTTTGGATCCTATAAATTGGTGAAGTCAAAAGGCAAAAGGAGTATGCTTCCTTTATTAATATATATACTAAATAGAGAAATAGTTATCTGTGCTCACAGGTCTGATTTAAAAAGCAGATAGCATTAAAAATTTTAATATTTTCAATTTGCTTTTGGTCTAAGGTAATCATTGTTCTATGTGATGCATTTTGAGGTTAAAAATAGAACATTTGAAAGTATAAAAGTTATCTTTGGAAACCAAGTTTTTAAATGCTTTTATATCTTATAAATAAAAATGAATAGATTTTGCATTCTTAGGGTAAGTAATGTTTTTTTTCTTTTCTCATTTATGATTTTTGCTTCTCCTAAGATTTCTGCCTCTTATATATCCGCTTTTCTATTTCAGGGCTCATGTGAAAGAGCAAAAGCTTGGCGAACGTCCAGGGACATCTGAAGGGAAGCAGGCGCTGCCCACCAGCGACCTCTGAGGTTAGATACACCTGGGCCTTGCTCGCGTGCTCTGTGTCCTCTTGGCCTGTGGCCTCTGTGCGCATGTGTAGTGAAGTAACCTCTAACAAGCACATGCTCACTTGTGTCTAGAGGCATTGCTTGGTAACAGTTGTGGCTGAAAGATTCTAAACCGCCAAACTGCCCTGCTGGAATGTTGTGTCAAGAGGCGGTTGGCTTATCTGGAAGCGCCTTTTGAGCTCAGGAGTGGAGAAAAGGAGAAGAGTAGCTGAGGTGTATCTGAAGTTCGTAGACCTGACAAAGACTGGGACATGAAGAAAATTTTTGGATTTGAGAGTTGGAAGGGCAAGTCACCCTTTGAATCCCTAACCAGCCAACAGAAGACCAACACAGGCCTCACTCCTGAGGCTTGTAATAGTATCACCTCTTGGAACCGGTGCCACATCCGAGATAAAGATCTCAGAAAGATCCACAGAGCTGCCAGCGTAGGCGATGCGCAGGAAATGGAGGAGATTCTTTTGAAAAGTTTAAGGCACTTAAATGATAGAGACAAAATGAACAGGTAATGGGGACTGTGAGACCAGTGGCCAGGGGTGGACCTGGGAGAAGGGCTTGCCTGCCCAGGCACAGCCAGGTGGAGTCAGCCCTCCCATCATGGAGGGTTCTGGGCTGTCTTCCCTCCCCAGGCTCAGCCCCACAGCGCCTTGGCGGTAGGGACCTTACCTGGGGCCTAGCGATCAGGCGAACTTGATGAGTAGCAGTAAGGAAAACTTTAAGACCCACTCTTAATTCCTTTATCGAGCACTTTACTGATGATTTGAAAGGAATTTAACTTAATATGAATAATAGAAATAAAATTAAGTATACATGGCATTTTATTTTTGTTGTTCAGATTTTTATACCATAATGTTATGTAAAATAGAAAAATGCGTAAAGTAGAAAACAGATCCCATAATAGATCAACTCGCGGGCTAAAAACTCTTCAGATAAAATTCAATGTCCATTTTATAGCAGTGCACACCTATGGATGTGTGGTCTTTATTGAGGAACTTCAGAAGGGAACTTTGAAGTGGGAAAATGTCTGTGGTCTTGAATAGAAAGACTTGTTTTCTCAAAATGTGTGGTCTTTCTACATTTATCATTCTTACATAAACCAACAATATCATGGTATTAAAATTTTGGGGTTACACACACTGTGTTTTTTTTGTCATGATGAAATTAAGACAAATTTTGTATAATAGACAGAGATTTGCCCTTCTAGATACTAACATGTGCTATAGATATCCAGAAATTAATTTGTTTAGTAATAGCTGAAAAGACAGAAAAATGATTGGAACAACCCAGAAAATGTCCAAACACCCAAATATATATATATGTAAGTCTTTAGAACTTGTTACTGGTGACATTTCATGTTAGTAGAAAAGATGAATTACTCATAACTGGTAAATAAATAAGCATTTGGAGAAATCTAGCTCAATTTTTATACCATAAAAAATATATTTCAAATAAAATATAGGCTAAAATTTTAAATATAGAAAATGAGAAAAGTTCTGGAAGAAAACACAGCCTCCTATTGATACTTTTTATGTTGACAAAGACTTCAAAAGCAAGAATTCGGAAGGTTGACAGTAATACAAAAAGTCAAAATCCTCTGTATATCAAAAAATGATACTAACAAAATAAAAGAAAATGTTCTAGTGAAATATTTACAACATATATATATCAAAGGGAAACTATATTTTCATTTTCCAGAGAAATCTTTGAAATCATCAAAGAAAAAACCTATAATTTGAAACTGGACAAAGCACTTTTTGTATACCTACATGTGACTAGTACACATAGGAAAAAATACTTAGTGTCTCTGGTAAGAAAAGAAATTTAAGTTAAAAAAGAAATAAAATAATGTTTCTACCTACAACATTTGTGAAGACGTGGGGTCATTGAAACATAGTGTTCTTTCTAAATTAAGTTCAAGTAGCTTTTCACTTTTCAAATAGGCAGTTTGGTGATAAGTATCACATCTAAAAATATATATTCCCTCTACCCATCAACTCTATTATTACTAAGGTATATTCATGAAATAATTAGATAAATTACATACAATTGAGTTTTCTCAGCACTGCTTACCATAACAATGTAATAAGATGAACTCATAGAAATGAATTTTATAAGTAAATTGGAGTGCATCCACAGGATGAGATAATATGTGACTATTAAAGTTGGTATAGACCACAGATGTATGTTGTCACATAACGATGTACTTTGGTAGATCAGAAATGAAGAAAAGAATTAGTTTGATTATACATACACCCAAACTGACCATGACCTTATGATAGCTGAAAATATGTGCAAAATGGGATAAAATGTATTTCTGAGCAATTGTATTATAAGTGAAATTTTCTTTTTCTTTTTTAAAAATCTGAATTCTACAATGAACATATATATATATCTCCTAGTAAGTTTATTATTAATGAAATAATTCTTGAGAAGAGCAGGAATATAAATCTTGCACAGATGAAAATGATTTCTCACTTTCTGTTTTTTGAAGTTTTTTGATGAATTAACATCTTCAGAAATAACAAGAATT